>NC_135774.1:17664807-17887424 GCF_028453695.1 Augochlora pura | reverse complement strand
GACCTACAAAACTTGACAAAAATTATCTTGAAGAAAACACGTAGTATCAAATTTCTTAGCTTTGAACTAAAAAAAATTGCTTGGACATACTTTTTCATGTCAACAAAAATAACGGAGACATTTCAACGCGCAAGATAGCTCAAAAATCCTTTTTATTCCAATCGGAAAAATCGAAAAGAAAACAAGTTTTTAAACCAATATAATGAACCAACTGTTAGACTTTATAACAGTTATGAAATTTTTTCAGTTCCCGATAGGCTAGTATGGGTTACGTCGAGGTGACCAATTACTGTGTCTTTAATTTCTTTTTGGGCATAATTAAAGTTATGTCTATGACATAAGAAATATTACATTCTTTTTTATTCAAAAATAGACAAAATAAATGAATAAGAAAAGTGAATGCAACACAAGGTTAATCGATCCCGAAAACTAGCCAAGGACGCAGCAATTGTTCGCTCCAGAATAATCGACTTCACCGGCGTAATTGTTTTAAAAATCGAAGGCGATGCCCATCGTTAAACGAACATTTGCGAAAAAGTATTGAAAAGCCGTATTTCGGTGCAAATGATCAATTAAAAGGGCGCAAGAGCGTAAAACGGTAACGAGTGCCCGTTCAAAGTGGCAAGACAAGACCCGAAAGGCAGAAACGAAACAAAACGGGTCGGTCCTTTAAGGATACTCTCGGTCGTTAGTTAAACCGAAAGCACTCGGTGCGTTTCCTGTCGGTTTACTTACGGAACAGAGGATTTACGGATACCTTAAGTGGACGATCAGGAGGAGGATTCCTTCCGTATCGATTCCCGCGGCTATCATAAAGGATCGAGGAGAGATAGATACTCCTGTGCACGCGTATCCGCCGGACGTCGGTCCTGGAACAATCTGTTTGACTGACGCGCGGCGGAATCGAGCTTAATGGATTTCAGGTAATTACTTTTCCCTTTGAAAGACGCTGGCTCGGCAGTCGGCGGGAAAGAATGCCGCATAAAGGTCGGTTTACCCGCAAGCGATCCGAGTGTTATAAAAGCCGTCGAAAGGCAGAAGAGAAAGGAGAAGGCCGGTGCCGTCGGGGCGTGTCTGAAACCGCGAGAACCGGATCCCGTCCCTAGTTACCCTAAAACATCATATGATGGCGGCTTTCAGATGACTAGCCCGGCCAGGCGACGGGAGTAAAAGGGATCGCCGGCGATGGCCACGCTCGCGCACCCCGCAGAGTGGATATAAAGCGGGAGCACTCACTGCGTTTCCTGTCGGACCACTCCGGAAACGCAAGACACACATGTCGAGGTGAACACCGGCGCGGATTCCTCGCGCGTGTTGGTGCCTCGTGGCCGCATAAAAGGCCGCTCTCGTCCTGGAGCCGTTTGAAAAGTCCTTAAATTTTAATGTATAGCTCTTTCTAAGTCTCGCTGTTGTGCCCGCCACCGCGCCGCGCCGCGCCGCGCCGTACGGATAAATGGGGGACGAGGCCGAGCAAGAGGCCGAGGTGGTGCCGAGCGGCGGCCGGGCCCGGGGGGTGAATGGATACCTTCGGCATTGTAACCCCCCCCCCCACCCGCGCGCGCGCGCTCCGGTTTGCATTAAACGAGCAATAGTGAATACAACGCAACGAAAAAAAAAAGTCAAAAGGAAAACATAAAGCCCTGCGGAGGTTGTAAAGCTGGAGGAGATGGGATACTGCTATTGCTATTGCCACTGTTGCGGGCAGGAGGGTCGTGCCGGCGAAGATGAGGACGCTATGAATGGCGATGAGTGCCGGATAAAAGTTCGGGATCTTGTAAAATGAAGCCTTGGAAACAGTCCAGACAATTCCTGACCACGGATTGAGATTTTACTGGAGATGCGTGGAGCGCCCGTTTGCGAAAACACGGAACACGCTGGCCAGAGAATTCCGGACTCCTTTTAGTTCCGCGTTTGCCAGACGATCTTCCCTGACTTTTCATTTCACTTTTCCCCGCGCAGCACCACCACGCGAGCCAATCGTCGGCCACTGCGGTCTTCGCTGTTTAACACTAAAACTACCGCATGCCGGACGAAATCACCGGTTCTACGTTTTTCATTTTGAGATTGCTGGAATCGTAATTTTACTCGGGAACTGATCGAATAAATCTCTTCGTTAGACCATGTACACGGTGACCCATTTAGATCGTCCCCGTCAAATATCTTGCAAACAATAACAATTGAATAGTTTCCGTGAGCTCGTAATCTGATGTTAATAAGATTGTCCTGCGTCGACTTCATTTCTTACATGGAATCACATATTTTCTGTCACATATCTCGTTATTTCCTACATGTCTACAGTTCTAAGCCATTTATTACGGAAGATCGTTAGTTTACGAGATATTTTAAATGTATTACGAAATAGCTAATACGCAAACAAACATTAGACTGTACAGACAATAAAATGTTGTTCCTCGTTATGAATAAAAGTTCTTTATATCTATATCACTATTCGTTGATCAACGAAATAAATACTTCGTTAGCTTATTTGCTGTTTGCAAATAACTATATTTTTACTAATCCATTCAATTGAATGTTACCTAACTCTGATGATACAAAGGCTTAAGATTCTGTATGCTTGCTCTGGAGATAATATGCGATCTATAAAATGTATATAAAGCGAACATTTCGTACACCTAACTATGAGCAATTACGAAATATGTCTTATTCTTTCGTTTAGAACTGCACGCAGTGGCATGCCAGTCTTTATGAAATTTAATTGACAGACCTCGTATTTTGTCCGTCGGTGTTCGATTTTTCGACGTGGCACGGTTTCGCTTGTTGTCGGTCGAACGGTATCGAGATCGGCCCGAGTTACTGATACGGATCGGTACATTTCATCCAGCTTCGGTCTCAGAGACGTCTAACGATAGTGAAACGTCCACCACGCGAAATATCGTATTCGAACGGGGTCACAGCCACCTTTTGCCGTCCCGATAGAATTAAATCCAATGCCAGGACGATTCTAGTCGGATCCAAGTCGCTTGAATTCACTGCCCATAAAAATCGCATTTCCGCTAATTCTTACGGATCGGGGCTGGCGAAACGGCGGGGCGAATCCTCCGCGAAAAAGAAGCGATTCTCGCGACATTTAGCTCGCATTTACGCTCCTTTATGGAGGCGTCTCGGCGCAGCCAGGCGGAGGTATAAAAACGGGGACTTATCTTTATATGGTCTCTGATATCAACACCTCCGCCCCGGTCCGTCTGTATAAGCCGATTACGTCCAGCTTTCGCATTCCGTTGCTCAGTTCCATCAATTCTCATTTTGTCGGCCAGCGAAACTCCGTGCGCCGCTCGTTGAAAACGCCGCTCGCGAAACACCGAAAGCTCCGGCCATTTGCACAGACATTTACAGTAGTTTCGCGTTATGTGTACACAAATCTCCCTCCGTATTATTCCTTTGAGAACAGCCCGAGAGAACTCGACCGAAAGCTTCTTGAATAATGTCCGAATCTCGACAAGACTCGTTAATCCATCGAATTTGATTTTTCAGATTTTCTTCGAACGATGTCAGACCGAATTCTTCTTCTTTCGTTGTTTGACTTTCTCTTAGTACAGCGTGCGCAAGACTAGTCTAAATCAGGGCTTCCAAATTTGTCAATTTACTGTCATTTTAAACGTAATAACTATTCAGTAAACTTATTTCTTTGGACATCTATTGTAATAAAGAATAGATATATAATTGTAATAAAGTGAAATAGTAATTTTTAGTTACCTGCAACTTATATGGTTCTCGATAAGGTGTATGATATGATATGATATGGAGATGGTGGCATGGTATTGATGCAGATAATTTTTGTTTTCTATAAAGATCCGTACTCTAATAATGAATTATCCTATTATAATAAAATTTAGTACTTGAAAGCAAAGTTGAGGAACGAATGATAAAAATTTGAATTATTAAAACCTGATGGTCCATCTATGGAAAAAAGAATACTTTCCTGTGTCTCATTTATTTATGATAGCTGCCGCATGGGAGATTACTCTAATTCATATTATACTAGGTTGTCGCGTAAATAATATCGTCATTTATCTTACTTCTAGCATCCATAAGTTTTTGTATATTATTCCATGAACAACTGATATTTTCATTTGCTTTCGACGATTCCTCTATCACATTTCTGCGGGTATTATATACGCTGTTTTTGGTAAACTAAAATTTAACGCGTAAAAGAGTGTCAGTTTTCCAAAATTACTTTTTAGTACTCTTTTGCAGTAGCACGGAGTTTTTGCATATAATACGATTGAAGCACATTTTATACCTGCTCGCATTCTTCCATTTGTATTTTTTACGAAAACTTAAAAAATCACCATGCCGACATATCCAGCTCGTATAAAGAATGCACGCGAAACGTTTCTGGAAAGCTGTATGCTCTTGGCGTAAAACGAGATTTTATTTCTTAGAAAAAGAAGAGTAAAATAAAGTCACCGTGCAGGAAGCTGCACGGACTGTATACGGACGATTTTAATATGTAAATTTTTAGCATACCTTTATCTACGAAACAGACATGCATATTCGTGGACACGGATAACCTGATGTACAGTAATTGACATTCGCATAACTGTAATAATAGTCTTGTGTAACGACGTCCATTGAACCATCTTTAATCTTCCAATGTCAGTTAAAGAAACGCTTTTCTAATTACATCTTTCTGGGACAAAAATACGTAAACTATATCTTGCTGTAACGAAATTGTCTAAATTAAATTTTCCTCTTACAGAAATTATGCTATCCCGACATTTTATATTACTATGAACTTGTATGAAATCATCTTTATTTTTATGAGATCTCTGATCCACATTTGTGTGAACAATCAAATTACCCACATTCAATTATGCATATTTAGTTCTGGCCATAACAGATATAATTCATAGAAGATATGTTAAAAAGGGACACGTGTTTAGACACCGGCTGCTGAAACAAAAAGACGTACGGTGTTTTGAAATGATAATTAAAAATTTCGAGAACGTCCGTAGAATAAATACTAAAACAGTAGCCCAATCATTTCGAAGAGCAGTGTTAACGGCGTTATCCATCGGAAAAAGAAAATCTTTCTAACAACAGAATAATTTCAGGCGGTCACGTTAGGTGCTTCACCCGGTATAGTTATCTAAATAGCCAATCTACCGAATAGGCGATCTTCCTCATTACGCGCACGTTTTCTGAATCCATGCCGAATCGTTTTAACGAGATACCGGCGAGAATTTAACGACACCGACGCCCAATAGATCCGCGAAATCTCGTTTTGCCGGCGTTAAACGACCGCTTCGTCGTCTCCCGTTCGACGCTCGCAAGCCGCGTGTCCGCATCCGCGCTCGCATATCCGCGTCTGGAATCCTTTGTTTCTTGATAGCGGCATATCCGCGCGTATATCTGTGCTACTAGCTTTTGTTACGAAAATGTTAGGCGTCTACCTGCGGATCTTTTATTCTCTTTTACGAGGATTTTCCGTAGCGTAACGAGCGCGGACGGTTGACGTACGCCGCCGTGCCCCGCTCCGTGCTGCGTCGCGTTTCGTCGGTTTATCCAGCTAGGATTTTCGTCGGTCGGCTACGCCTCGCAACTCTTTCGCTCGTATCTGCTGAAACGGGAACACGCGCCGCCCTGCCGTATGAATATGCTCGCGTTCGTTTTTAATTTACTGTTTCATCGCCGGCCGCCCTGACCTACCCTCTCTTCTCTCGCCCTTGTCTCTTTCTATTCTTCCTTTTTCTCTCATCCTCCTCCTCCTCCTCTCTCGTTCTCTGGCTCTTTCCATTGAAAATTGGGCTATTACCCTTTTAAAGCCAAATTTGAGAAAATGCTGTCATCTTAATATTTATAATAAATAACAGTTGTGTTTCTTACTTCCTTTTTCTCTTTGAATTTTAATATTACCAGGTTTTACAAACCTGTTGCGATTACTTTCCGATGCTTTAACAAATTATATCAAATATTATTTCGCTCAGATACATGTGACCCTTTTAGTCGACTTTATTTACTCTCTTTTACTAAGAGAGTTAAATAAAGCAATGTGAAATAATTCTCAGTACTTTATTTGAAAGAATAAATATGATGCGTCTTTACTTTACTTTGTACGACTGGAAGATTCGGAGTGACAAGTCAAAGCGATGGTCTTACTATAAACAGCTAATAGGATCGAGAGCTATAAAATAACATTGTCTTAAAAATGTATTTTTCCCATCTAATTTTGTGTCATTATAATTATAATGAATTATTAGAAAATAAACAATATTAATAAGGAATTTTAAGAAAAATTTAAAATTTCTTATAATTATTAGGAAAAAATTTGTTTTACATAAAGATCAGTTGTTTCTTATCACAGGGAAAATGAAGTGCATGATGCCATATATTAACTTGTCCTAATTTATTATACATACACAGAGAAAAAAATATGAACGAATGACAAAACCGAATTTTATACCCTTGTTATCATTTAGATGTCTGCACAATTACGTAAAAATTTAAAGTTTAATAACAAGATTGTTTTTTATTTCGAATACATTGACAAACGATACAGTATTTAATAGCATCATTAATTTTGTTTCAGGTAAGACGCAAACAGCAATTAATTTCTGTCATTCGCCACGTAAGTAGTTGTCTGCATTAAAAAACGAACATTTATGTTGGTTCAACAAAAACTTGTACACGATGTTTAGCATACTTCAATACGTTGTTTATTTTCCTTATAAATAATCTATTCCGCGCAGAGTAATTTAGCTGAATTGAATTATAACTGCATAATTGATAAGACCGCAATGCTCGTGTAATTTATAAATGAAACAACGTACATAAAAAACGATCATTAAAATAGCAATCGTTTGAGTGTACCATACCTTGAAACATTATCAATTACTTTCTCCTGCACGTTAGTCATCGATAGTATGAACGGTCATTCCAAAGTGTTCTCTACTTGTATCATCGTGAATTATCGTGTTTTTCAGTTAGTGATAGATAAACTAAAATTTAGAATGTATAGATTCCCTTTTTAGAGGGTAAAACAACCCTGAGACGTTAAAAAATAACTAAAGTTGGCGAATTATTTTATAGGTATTTTATAGGTAATTTATAAAATATATTATTTTACAGGTAATTAATCAAAATATATAATACAAAATTTAGTCTTCCTAAGAGAATATAACTGCAAGTTTCAGTTACGTTTTTCAATACATTTGAAAAATGACATCTAATTTAAGAAAGAACCAGCGAACGCATTGACAGTGGAAATGACGTCGTGCGCAATAACAGTATCCACGTTTGATAGACGACTATTTGAATTAGTAACGGAGGGGGTAAAGCATCTTTGCCGCGGTCAATATCATCAATCACACTTACGTGAAAACCGATTACACTTAAATCTAAGTTTATGGACGTGTGCAAAGCGGAGAAATCGTTTGTACCGATAATGCATTTGCTTTTTAGCATTAACGACCGAGATCAATGGTAATTAATCAGTCCGCTTTGAAGAGTCTCAAGTCGAATATTCTCGTATCGATTAGCTTTGCGCTTTACAAAGTGATGAGGTCTTTTCATTAAGGGATCATGGTTTCGCTAAATCTATGGTACGGTAACGTGTCTCCCTTTGTTGAAACTAAAATTATCTAAGATAAACGCAAGCTTGTTTAGAATTAAACTGCGAATTTGAAACATGATACAAAAAGAGGTTACTTTTACTTAAAATCAATTTACATTGTTGAAATTGTTGTATCAGATTCTAAATGGATTTTTAATTGAAATGTAGGTTATGAAATAGATTTTTCAATAGAGATTTAAGTTTTCATGAATATTTTTTGTATTTGGAGTATACAACAGTTTCAGTCTATTTTAATCGTTCATGTAGACTAACTTTTACTAATTTGTCCTATTTTTAGACAAATTCTTGGAAAGCTAATTTATAATATTATGTATAAATCACGAGAAGTCGAAATAGACGACTAGTATATTTGCACGCACGTACAATTTTGTTAATCGTTATTAGATACTTTATAAATTACATGTCCGCGTAGTAATTATATATTAGTATTTAATAAATTACTAATGTTAAAATTACTAATGTTTGAAATTTTTAATAGTTGATATTTAAAAGGAACCTTAATTCGCAAAACTAAACGACAAAAACCAATTTATTTAGATTTTGCGTGATTTCTTGAATAAAAAAAACGTATTCGTTCATTTTCCATGAAAATAAAATTGGCATTCCGATGATAGCATCAGTATTTAGAGATGAGACGTATTAAATTAATCTTACCAGATGTGGAGTCATCGATGACGCGCACGTATACAAAACATTGGATGCATTCTTCTAGAAATATATTCAACCTTGGACCACGCTTTCCTTAGAACTTGATGGTGTCATCGATTGGTCCTTCTAAACACGCACCCAGTTCGTCTGTCATCATTATTTTAATCAAAAGATCTGATCCGTGTAGGACGAAAAAGGATAACAAAAGTGATACTGTATCTCGTTAACTCTAGTTTCAATAAATTCTATTTTTAACATTGTTCCAGCTATATGAAAAAAGATGCAGAAAAATTCATCATTAATTCCAAACGAACAGATTTGTACAACTAATATTTCTGTAATGTTAAAAACACGTGTAAATATAAATATAAAAAGTTTAAGTTGATGTATGGCGTCACTAGTCTAAAAAAAATTCAAAAGAATACTTTAAAGTATTACCTTAAAGTTTATAAAAACGTACATCTATTTTATTCTATCTACCCTCAATTTTCTAAGGGTTTTTTTAAAACCAAAAATCGACAGTGAAGAGTTTCTAAAAAATTGTTTAGAAACTACAATATTCCCATTCGGAATCCATGAAATTATTTAGATTAATAATATGTTACATGTTCTTTTGGAATTATTATTTGAAAACAAATTAACGAGCTTCTGTTCGACACAATTCAGTCATTCAAAAGTTTATCAATAAGCTTCTGATAAATAAAGTGTTATGAAAAACTTAATTGAACAATTTGCAATATAATCACAATATAATCGTAGTAATATAACCTACTTAGATCTGACTAAAAAGTTCTAACTATGTTTTCCATTTGTATAATATATTTTCTTCGTTTTCTGTATAATAGTTTCCGATGCACAGTTCTATACTTACGGGTCACACTATACAGGGTGTCCCGGAAATCGTAGTACAACCGGGCAGGAGTGATTCTACATCAAAAAAGAAGAAAACATTTTGGTATAACAATTTTTTCATCCGGTGCTCCGTTTTCGTGATAATCGACTTCAAAGTTCGTTCAACTTGTAAACCATTTAATACAAGTATTTGCAAACAGTGATAATTGTGCGGTTGGAACAATACAAAGTGTACTGATTAATAATTTTTTATTCTTTTTTACTACTTACTATTACAATGCTACAATAGTTGGTGAAAATGTCCTCCTCACTGCTGCATACATAAGTTTGTTCGATGAATTAATGACATCTGGACTCGTCAATCTCGCCAGTTATTGGGATATTCAATCGGCAGCTGGCTGAAACTAATCAACGGGAAATTCCTTCTTGTAAATGTCATTCGCGAACGATATTATCAAGATCCCATCGTAGAGGCTATCGATAGTCAGTTAAACACATGCATCGCGAGTGAACGTCAGCACCGAGAGAGTCACGATATCAGGATCAAGTACCTGGGTGCTCGTAAAATCGTCGAGTACGTCGATCGTGCCGACGCAAAAATATGCTTCCGTTGCTGGTGACTGCAGTCGACACCTGTACGGAAGCGCGCATTGAATGCCTCGCTATTAATATGCAGTCGTACGGACGATTAAACGTGGGTTCATGGCGGCCAAGCCAATAATTATTTGCGGCATAGTTGCGTTGCTCCGATGTCCAAAACCGCATTCGACGCTCCATCGTCAGCTGTACAGTTGCGTCGACAATTCGACAGTATTATTCTCGGGAAAGTGTTGTTCTCGTTGCTCTTCTTCGCGATTTTACCGCGATCGAACTACGATAATTAGAAAAATAGTAACTAGACTACAGATCTTTCTGCACAATAAAAATTGTCCGAGTTAACCGTAAGAAATGGGAGATGAAAATGTTTTTTAATAATTGTAACATGTCTGAAAAGAGTGTGAAAAGATCCCAAAATTCTTCTTATGGTTTTTTAGCTTTTTACTTGATTTCATTTCTGTTATTATCGAATTAATTTATACAGATTGTAATGTTTATTGCAATGTATATTTGAAGTAAGAAATTTATTCAACGTTTTGCTATGAAGCATCTCCACAATTTCAACTCCTTCATGTTTTATTTTTCTCACTTCTACAAATCAAAATTTGTTTCGATTTTTACAAAATGAAGAACATTCATATTAACAGATGAACATTATATTAACATATATTTCAAAGGTTTTATTTCGATTCGCGTCAGCTGCGTGGTTTTTAGTGACTGTATGGCATGTTATATTATTATAATCATTAATTTTGTCTCCCTACGGTACTAGATAAAGTTAACTTTGTCTTGTGAGAGGTTCTCTTAGAAATTTTATGACAATTAGAAAAATTATCTGTCTCAATAGCAAGAAATCTAAATTAACCAGCAAGTTTTTCCGCTTCTCAATAATCTTAATAGATTAGACAGAGTTTCTGTGGCCTAAATAACTAGAGAAAAAGAACTCTAACACATTCAGAACTTACATTTACATTTCTCAATTTTATTTAATCTTCCTACCCCTTTAAATTTCAACTATTTAATTTTGCCTTAAGTGCGTAAAACCCACACTCTAATAATGACATTCACGCAGGAAATCTTCATCACACGGTCGATTCGTTGCAGCATGTGAAAGGGTAAAAAGAAAAAAAAAGAAAAGCGTGAAACCGGTGATTTTGACTGGCACGGTACGTTTTAAACGAAGCCCACGCAGAAGTTAATCGCTTACGATGAAAATATTTCGCTTGCCTTACAATTTCGCGCGCATCGCATTCAGTAGCGCCGGAGCCAGCGAATCATCGCATGTAACCGGTCCGTATTTTTGTTTGCGTTCGATTCGTTGTGAATAGTCGGGTTTATTTAGTTTCGAATCTATATATACATACACATCCGCGGGCAAACACGTAACACCCGGCGCTTGATAACTATCTGATTCGATTACTTGGGCGGCACGCTCGCGCGCACGCCCGCGAGCGCGATTATTCTAAATGACGCGGCCCGTCGATTTCCATGATAATCGCGTGCGCGTGTCCAAATACCGAGGACGGGCAGAGAACAAGAGAAATACGGAGAACGAGGACAATCATAAAAGCTTTTAATGATCCGGGGACCCTCATTGAAATGCTGGTTTTTGATGTGTGTTCAGAAATATTGAACAAGCTTCGATGAATTAAAACGCCGTTCCCGGCCCGGCGTTTTTCCCTCGACGAGACGCGACCAGCAGCGGCATTGTTATAATTTCTTTCCTGTGTTCGGTTTATTTGCCGCGTAACAAATTGTTTTCATCACGAACTTCCTCCGCGGCTAGACATGCCAACTTTATAATTAATTATTCAATTATGTTCTACCAACGGGAGTGGTCCGTGTTGTCGAGAATTCGACGCCACTGATTCGAAATCTCTCTGCATTTCGCTTGCTGCGTTTTCGTCGGGTTATAATACGTTATGTAGAGAAAAGGACACCAAATCTGTAAACACTGCACCTTCTGCGTATACAGAAATTCCAAAAGTTATTCGCAATCGGGAAATGGGGTGCTCCTGAGATCATTTGGAGCAACTTTTTCCATAGCGTAAATTGCAATCCGCGGCTGTGTTTACGAATTATTAACGAAAAACGCTGACCAATGAGAAAGGAGCTCGGCTAGTGCAAGCCAACGATCCGGCGAAGTTCAGTTATGGTTATTGGCTCAGCTGCCTCGTGCTAGATGGATCTTTTCTCTAATTGGTCAGTGTCTGTTTTTAATAACTCGTGAACAAAGCCACGGATTACATCTCCGTTAAAGAAAGGTTACTTCAAATGACCTCAGGAATCCCTCATTTCCCGATTGCAAGACATTTTTGGGACACCCTGTAGTTCGGTATACGGAGCTGTAGTGACATATACATGGTGTCTCAGGTTTATTCGTAGATACATCGAGAGTGTGATCTACAAGTAAAAAGAAAATTGAAATGTTATATAACAAGGAATCCATAAACACTTTCTCGAAAAGTTATGACAGAGATAAGAAAGATATATTGTCACTAATGTATATGAAACAAATAAATACAAAAATCAACTTTGCATGAAAAGAGTTTAACCAAAATCGCAAACAACTAAAATTAACAGTATATAAAATAACTCAACGATGCTTTGTATCAACTTTCGAACTTATGTGACAATATCTTCACATTTATCGAATGAGACATATTTTGTTTATTTTTCAATAACAGTATCTGTATAAGTTTTAGTATTTTAACACGAAAATAAAATTTTTAATAAGAATTCAATGAACTATACTTTGTTTTCAAGCATAATTAGCGGCTAAACTAAGATAATAAAGTTAAATGTTTAAGTAATGCAGAAGAAACTAGTTTAAACATTGTTTATCAAACAAGACTCTTTAAAATCTCCAAAATGTGTCCAATCTGGAAAGGTGTCGGCCGACTGCGTCCGACTTCGATCAGAAAGTAGTTTGCGGAAGCGCCGCGGGACTTCAGAATGAGAAATTTCGAGTCCTTTCACAATGTAGATGTAAAATTTGAACCTTCCGCGGACAGAGGCCATCAACTCCTCGTCCCGCCGCACGATTTGCATACAAGGGTTGGAAAAATGACTTCAAAGGGCGTCGAGGTTCCTGCTGGTTCTCCGGCGCTACAAGTCCACTCGGCTAATCCACCCTTAACACATCCCGAAAAAAGGCTTACGCTGTAAACGAGGCAATTAACAAACACCGGCCTCTAATTAGAAGGACTTTAAACCAGTACGTCTCTCCCCGTCACGATACGGGTATTTCATAAACTGCCGTGTTACTCGATTTAGCCGGAAGACTTCGTTTACCCTTTCCCCCGGACTCGGCGTCACAATTACAAACCCTCGCCGATACGCCGGCGAGCACGGGGGTGCCCCGCCTGTCTCTCGTCCCTCCTCCTCACGGCCGGTCTCGTCTTCTCGTCCGGCTGGGTCTCTCTTTCGACGAGAGCGAAGGAGTCTTGCAAAAAATTTCTTTAAACGCTCGCTCATTGGTTATGCGCCAATGAGCACTCAAAGAACGGAGAGGCAATCCGGCAGACACTCGTTTCTTCAGCCGGGGGGCCGAGCTGCGTCGTCTGTCACCCGGCTGGGAGAGGGCTGGAGAGGAGGACTGAAAGAGGACTGGAAGAGGACCGAAGAGGAAGAGGAATCTCCCGCGGAATGTCTCCCGCAGCGAGTTTGACGTCGAGGTTCCTGCACCTTATCGTCGCTGCACTCCAGGCAACCGTTTCGCGTGTTCTCCCACGGCTCGCGACCGTCGTAGCCTACGACGACGACGACGCGACGGTTCGTCCTGGCTTCCTCAAAGGGATGCTGCTGCCAATGATATCTCTCTCCGTGTGCGTACGCTGTCGGGGGCCAGGCTCCTGGGGGACCATGGAGAGAGAGGGGGTGGAAGAGCCGGGGGCAAACGTGGCACGTACTAATGCCCCGACCGGCGACTAAAACGAATGATTTGTGAGGGTGGCTTAAGCTTCGTTACCGCCGCGGCTCGCCCTCGCGGAGAGGTAAATGGAGGTGCGCTGCTAGGTGGTTGCTTTAAAAGCTACCCGTGAGAGCGAGACGGGAGCTGCGGCCGACTGCGTACGGTATAATCGAGGAAGCGAGAGATACACGGGGACAGAGAGACCAAGAACAGACGGAGAGAGAGAGAAAGTCTGCAAGAGGAAAGTCGAGAGAGATAAAGAGAGAGGGGGGAGGGGAGAGAGAGAGAGAGAGAGAAACGCCGGCGAACGGTGTACGCGATAAAAGAGATCTGACGATTTGAGGCCGTGGAGCGACGGAGAGGATCGTTCTAGGGCCGGTTGGAGGGGAGTCGGCTAGAGCGAGAGGCGAAAGGTGACGCGGAGGGAGGGAAGGTTACAGTCCCGTCTCATCTACTTGATTGCATCGCCCGGATTACAGCCAGGCTTTAACGCATCCCCCTCGGGACGCCTAGCGTGAAAACAAAAAGAGAACCGACCGAGACACGAAAGGAGAAGGTAGGAAAAAAGAGGAGAGGCCGACGAACGGCTCCTTCTCTTTCCCCTCCTTCTTCGTCTTCTTGTTGTTGTTCTTCTTCTTCCCTAGGCTCCGCGCCGCGGCAGCGCAGCCTGCTTCGGGTGAAATTCCCCGAGAATAATTTTCACTTCCACCTTCAACACCGTCCCTCCGGCACCCGCGCGCTCCTTCTTTTTTTCCCCTCGCTTCCCACCTCGCTCATTCGGTTCTTTTTCTTGTCCGCTGGTGTCGTTATCCCCTTTGAATCTCGGGGCTAAACCTTTTTCCCGAATGGTAAGCAAAATCAGCTACACGCGAAATCTTGCGGGCGATGCTAATATAATATGCGCTCCCCGAGAAAGATCTTTTCTTCTCGCCCCTCTATCCCACCTCTCCTCCTTTTCCATCTCGTCTTCTTCTTCTTCTTCGATTCGTCTCCCTGACCATCGGCTCGAGGCGGAGATAATTTCGGTGTAAATTGAGGTAAATGTATCTATTCTGAAACACCGCTCAATCGTGACTCCTTCTTGAAACAATAACACAAACAGTTCTGTAAAAAAATACATAAGCAAATGGAAGCAAATATAAAAATTCGATTTATATTTTTGAACATTGTTTTTTATAAATTCACTCACACGAATACTGTTATGTAATAATTAACTGTAAATGACAGATGATCTGCTAATAACGAAGAGAGGAGCTGCTGGCAAAAATTCATTTACGACGTACACCTTGGAAGTATAGTTTAAATAATAAGCCTTAGTTAATCTTAAAATGATTTTGACATAAATTAGCCGCTAATCTGTGATGTTGTGCAATTTGAAACATAAATACAAAAGATGTATATACGGGTAAATACGGGTTCTAGGCAAGGATATATTAATCCATATTCTGTACTTTAATTTTTCAGAACAGTTTTTTAATAGATATTTCCAGAGGGCATTTCAAAATAGGGACATTGAATTTGAAACACAGAGACATGATACGAAAATAATGTTTCGTAACAGAATTATTGTACACGCTCCTACTTTATCATTTTCTATTTGTAGGAGATAAATATTTCAAAGTTTATTACGTTATCTAGAAGCAACAATCTATGGAACAGTAGTATAAGTATTCAATGATAACGCTTTCAAGTTTTAATAAAATAATAGGTGGTCTTGCTTTAATTTTTCCTGGCCAGCGCAGAACGTTCCGCCAGTTTACTCCGGAACTTCGCCGTGCCACCACCGTTACGCGCGCCCAAGCCGTTTAAATACCTCGAATTTCACTTTATCTGTCACGACCATATGTTTTAATTGTTCGCCTGTTTTCGATCGAACTGTTAATTGACAGACATGTGTTCGGTTAACTTTCCGCGATTTAACCGGCCGAATGCGCACCAAGCAGCTGGCGTGAACAGGTCAAATTACACGTTGTTTCGATTATCGCCACACACGGTCTTACCTGAAAATAGTTAGCAATATTTTGTTAATAGTTTTTCCGTTCATTCTAGTCGATTGTTTCCAATAGCGAAGGTTTAAAGGAAATCTAAAAGAATTTTAACTATTCTTAGTGTTATCATTTAAATAGTTTTTAATTTAAATATTGTTAGAATTTGTAGCAATCGAACAACAAAAATTCTATTTCCTGTGTTAACAATATTTAATCTATTTTCATTGCTATGTTAATAGAGAGGACTCAAATTATGTTTTAACTTAAAAGAAACAAATAACTTTCACGTTCACTAAATTGTGTACATCTTCGTCACAAATCTGACTCATCGCAATGGAAAGGATTAATAATTTCTTTACAAAAATAAAAAACTTTTGTTTCTTAAATAACCTTCCTTCCTAGACTTACAAATAAAAATTTGTTTCCTCTCAAAAGAAATTAATGACAGTCATGTTTAGCAGATTCAGTAGAAAATGAATGTCTCCAAATTAATGCTTCAGTGAAAACCCGATTTTGAAGAAACGATATTACAGATTCTGTTTTTAATTACGAAACGTACAAGGAGCGTATGTCGAATTATTTAACCCGTAACATTTAACGAAAGAAAGGTTTCACGAACACGTTTCAGTTTCGTGCAATTACACAAATCCCAAATAAATCTTGAGCAATAATTTCCTACGGTCTCGTGCCAGATTATTTTAGGTCAATTAGTGACTGCTTTAATTGATTAGATAATTACCGTGTGCCGTCGACATGACGCGAATGGTACGAGGCAGCGACGGACCAACGTTTACCATTTTCGATTTCTGTACTTGACCATTCGCGGAATTATTACCGAAGCGTTTCCACTGTGTGCTTTCGTTCGTGCAAATCCTGCCCTCTGTTTACGATCAGGAGCAAAGATTAAAACATTGTGTCTGTGCCAAGTAGGACGACATGCTCCAACACAATGTCGTACATGCGAGCAACAGTCTTGCTCGTTCTCCTACGGATTCCGATGATAACAGAGGAGTTCGATTGTCGTAGACAGAATCGCAATTGCGTCTACGCTCGCGTTTAACTGCTGTTGAATTATCGATGCTGGTGTTACCGTTAAATATATCTGCGAATTCATTCGCGTGTTACGAATTCATTCGATTAGCATTACACGCGTCGATTGTGTTAACTAGGAATAAATAAGAGCGGTCCGCGTGGACCGCATGAACTAGGTGCGTGAACTATACTATACTAAATATTCTGAATATCGGTGCGCGATGGAAACGTAAACATCTGTGCACTGTTTACCAAATGGCTATATAAAGAATGGAAGACTCAATTTATATTAATTTATATTAATTCATATTAATTCGTATTAATTTATATTAAGTCGTATTAATTCGTATTAAATCGTATTAATTCGTATTAATTCGTATTAATTCGTATTACTTCGTATTAATTCGTATTAATTCGTATTAATTCATATTAATTTAATCACCAATCATAAAATCAATAAAAAATTAATTTTTTAAATTATTATTTCCGGTATTATGCAATTAACAAATTACATGTTTTTATTGAAAAAATATTGTTGGAAACATTCTTACATAGACAAAACAGTTCACATATCATTAATACGTAGTGATTACTTCGAATACGTACAAATTATTTTATACTATAATACGTAGAAATTATTTCGAATAGTAAATGATCTCCATCTAATTCTATACGTAATATATGAAAACAGAATAATACTTGTAAATGATATTTTATTTAAGAATATTCAAAGCAGCGCAGTTTTATTTAAAAAATCAATTTCGGATGAACACTTCAAGCTACATACTTTATTATGTGCGAGCACCATATTTAAAAGTAAATCTACTCTGTTATGTATATATCGATGAAATTCTAATTATTAAAAAATATTTGTAGTACATACGCAAAATATAAAACTAAAATGTTTAATTTTATGCTTTTGATTATCCAAATAAAGGGAGGGTATTTTATTTCACGAAAATTTGCTACCGGGTAAATTATTTTATTCAATGATCAGTTGATATTTTAAATAATATCTAAAATACTTGTTCTCGTAATTTGTACACATTGATTTTCCTATAACCGAAACATATTTTAAATATATTCTAAATAATACGTTCAATTTATATCTGAGACACTTTAAAATAATATCTGAAATATTTTCTCTCCAAACTTGTACACGTCAACTTTGCTACAACTGAAACGTTATTGTTTGGCTAGGAAATAGGTATACGCCGAATATGTACCGTACCACCATTTCTACATGACGAATGCATAACAGACTGCATCCTCCAACACATCGACGGGTCAAATCGTGTTAAGGTCGTCAAGTTCGGTGAATCATCGACCTGTATAATTTGTTCGAGAGTGGCTAGCGTGTTCTGGTCGATAACCCGATACACCATTCCTCGATGTCATTCTGTAAGCGAGTACGAATTCCGAAGGAAATGCCAAGGATCGGTCGTTGCAAGTTTAGGAACAGCTGCGCCTTGCATCCGAGCTAACAACTGGATGAAAGCTTCTGCCAGAACTTAAATACATATATCACGTTCTAACGGGATGATGCACACGCTTAATTTTATATAAGTGTTCTGCCATCGTTCGATTTTATGGGACCCGTTAAATTTTATACACCGTGTGTTGTTCGTACCAACTTACAAGGGCAGTTAACCGATCCAGAAATTCGGAAAACTTTCAAATCGCGTGGACGAGCGAAGCATATTATCTGGAACGCATCTCTATATTTTGTGGAAATGTGTTTGTCGGACATATAAAGGCATTTGCCATTTCCATCAAAGTGTCAGTTATCTAGACAACGGATCTTTATGGAAAATAAAAAGCGTGCCTTAGCGTTATTTCCGGTTTGAATAATTTCAACAAGTCATAAAAGATGTAAACGAATTATGAAAATTTTAATAGCATCTGTGTTTTATATTTCATGTACTTATTTTTGTCATAAATCCATAAAATCAGTGGTGTATGTACTTCGAGGATTCGAATCTCGTTTTTGTTATTATTGATTTTATGTCTCTGTTCGTTCTGGCTTCGCACGTTTGACGTTTACGTTTCATTGTAATTACCCTTTTTAAAACACGCACACGTACACGCGATAGCGTTACCTATTTTTAAAACGGTCTTCGATGAAACATTGTTATTAACATTTTTTAATGGATCGTATTTACATGAAAATTACCGTCACAATACATTGTATCGTGGACTAATTCGATTAATTTGTTCTAAAATGCTAGTAAAAGTGGCGCCAGTTTTGATTAAAAATCTTTAGTGACGCCTATTATACGAAGCATGTATCGACTTTCTTTCAATCAGATGAGAATAAATCTGTGGAAAAGAATTATTGTGTGGGAACAGTATTTATGGATCAGATAATAGATCGAAAATTTATTTGCTTGAAAAGGAAAGAATAAAATAAAGTAATGAATTTATAAATAATATATAAATTTATAAATTAGCAATTTCCATCAGCATTTTTATTTGATTTTTACGATGAATAGCTTCTTATCAAAAGAAACTTCTCTTTTACTATATTTAAATTAATTGTCTCAAAAGAACACATGAAAATGAGAATTTGCACAAAGATCCACAGTCTAGTTATCAAATTAAAGTTAAGCTGTTAAATTAAATAACGAAGTAAACTATATAAAGAGTATCACATTTTATCGGCGTTTCTGAAGCGAATTTCATTTCGGCGTAAATAAGATCGAGCGTTCGTTCAAGTGACACCGTCACATAACTTAAAATATCAACGTTGACTACTTTCAATCCCTTCGTTTATTTTCTCTTAGAAATTAATTTACGTTTTAATACAACGGTAAACAAACCGTAAAAGTGCCGTGTGTGTAGCACCATAATAACAGCTTGTAAACGCCAAATTGAAGTTAAATATACATCTAAGCGGTTAACGTTCACGCGGGACTCTTCGGGAACAGGAAAGCTTCCCCACAGCGAGCATTTTCCACGATACCAGCTTACTTTATAATAAATAATAAGTGTTACATCAAGAATTTTAATCGCGTGGAATTTTCAGTTTTTCGCGAGTGAAGTAAACTCGGCTCGCCATGTCTTCGTTTAATTTCATTATTTTCAAAATGTATGCTTTAGCAATGTTCCGAATGATTCGAGATTGTTCACGGATATTAATTATCTCTTTGAAAATTGAATCGCCGCGTAGCGGGGTGACAAGGTGGGTCAGCTGTTGGATCACTATGCTAGTGAGGCTCGGTAAGCTCCTCAACAGACCTATTCAACGGGGATCACTTACACAATGCCACTTTCTTCGCTATTTCACGGCTTTGACTCCTCGCTTGAATCGAAAACTTCGAAGTTTAGCTCCTGTTCACGAAAGACCTACTTGGACTTTACTAGCCCAGCAGGATCACCGTGGAGAATCTTGTATGCTCTTTGCTAGGCCTTGTTCAGTATTTTACAAACGTCGAGTAATACCGGGTGTACTCAATAAAGTCGCAAAAATCCACTCGATGAAATTCTAAGTTTTCACCTTACTTCTTGACGCAATGAAATCGTCATATTTTCTTGAGAATTGAACATTTAACCGCTCAAGTTGCGTTTATTAAAAATTGTAAAAAAGTATTTAAAGCAAATGTTTGAAGAATGCTTTAATAAACGAAATATTTATTAACAGATATAAACGATAAATAAGTTTAACCTAGATTTTTGAGATTCGTGGACCAGTTGAGGGGTAAACACCGAAACTGTCGAACCCTAAACGTAAATAATGTGTATTGTAAAAATATTATTGTTGCATAAGTATATTGGTTTTCTTTAAAATTCATCCTACTAGACTACAGGGTGTTCCAAAAATATCTAACAATCTCGAAATGGGGGTACTTGAGGACATTTGAAGAAACTTTTTTCTTAACGAAGATACAATCGGCTTTGTTTATTAGTTATACTCATTGGTAACTATTTTTTTGTTAATAACTCGTAATTAAAGCATTTGTTTGCATTTACGATAAGGATAACCTCTTCAGGGATGAATTTTTATAGTCGCAAACGATCTATTTAATTTTTTCCTTTTTATTTATCATCCATTTCATTTCATTCGATGTGGTTTTTTAGAATAATCATAATTTTAAGAAAATTAAACATACACATACATGGCAGTATCCCTAAAAAGAATAAAGTTACTTGAAATGATCTCAGGAACGTTTAATTTTCCGTTTACGAGTAATTTTTAAAACACCTTGTATATTAGAACATTCGAATAAAGAAGTTTACGTTAAAATTTCTTATGAAAACACGTTTATAAAATTAGAAATCATCAAAGAAAAAAATCAGTAACCAGACATTTCGAAAGATCTGCTAACTGTAATACTAAAGTAATTTAAATTATGTATTCAAGAGATATGTAAACTTATCAGCTTCGAGAGGATTGGAAATTTGTTTGCTTCATTTAATAGCTTCGTGTATACGCATTGCAAAAGCGGAAGTGTTTCACGCAACTGAATTTAATTTAATTTGTTATGAGCACATAAGTAGCAGGACTCGGAACTATATGTATACTTGAAACTATTGGTAGTCTCGAATTAATGTTACCTGGAGACTATATAATTTAATAGTCTCCATACATGCTTAAACTGTCGTGGTACAACCGAAACAGGTATATGATCTAACTTACAATAGACGAGCTATTTCGTATTTACAGTAGCCAGCACATTTTATTATCGTTTATTAACTTGGATAAAAATAGATAAATTTTGGAAAAATATACTATACCTCCTACAGTGTTCCATACTTTTGTTAACCTCTTAGGCACGGCTGGATTTTGCGCGAATGAAATTTTTCGTAACTAAATTACCATTTATATATATTTTTGGTATAGCTATTTACCAATATTTGGTATAGTAGCCTCTGATTGGCTATTGTTTTTCGTTAATAACTCGTTAACAAAGTCGCGGATTGCATTTTCGCAAAGGAAAAGGTCATTGGCCTCAAGATGGCCTCAAGAGCCCCTCATTTCCCAGAGTTAAAATATTTTTGATACACCCTGTATACCATATATGTATAGTATTATATATTCTTTTCTTAGTGTATTGTACGTATACACTTTCACTTTGATCATTTAATTTAATAACTAATAATAGTATTGAGTAAAGCACAAACATTCGCGAAAATCGCTATAATGGCGCGTCGTGCCTAAGAGGTTAAAAGCAACAACAATTCTATCACAACGTCAAAAGAACTGTCAAAATCCTTCGAAATATCCGAAACCTGAAGACCGCGCGTATATTTTGATAACGATCGCACATCATTCGAAACCGTGAGCTCCATTTTTCCAGGCACGCGAATCGCCAAGAGCGGCGCGTCGGCAGCGAGTAAACATATCGTGGAGAACATAACGCCCGGTTGTTGCGGCTACCATTCCAGAGTACCAGAGCAATTCGAGTAGTTCGATCGCGCAGGGTCTATTCACGGCTAATACGACGGGTAGCGAAGGTGGCATTATGCTCTCGCATCAACGCGTATAATCATTTCTCACAATCAGTACGTTTCTGTTCAATGTCCTGCGATAAAAACGCGAGGGAGATCGATCGGGGGCCGGTCGCAGGTTCAGCAACAGCTGTGACTTCGTTTCAGGCTGCCCTAACAGCTGGTGCCGAGCCTCGCGTGTAGGCACGTGCACGAGACCATGCTCGGCCTCTCTTTATGCACGTTTATGGCAGATGGCTAGCCGATCGTCGTCGTGAAATGCACACTCCCGCTCGATCTCTTCGCTCGGTTCGATGTCTTGCCGGTACCGATACGCGAACCGGTATAAACCACGTTACGCTCCCGATACATAATTCGTCGCGCGTTCGGTTACCGCTCTTCCAATCGGTGGTAGTCTGTTGCAACATTTTCGTGCAAACCGCCACATGTTCGAACGATCCTGTTACAGCATTCCTGCCGCGTTTTTGCGTCTCGCAACGAGTATTCCTTCGCGCGTACACATCACTCGGATGGAGCTGACCGGATGCGAAAGCCCGGCGTTTGTGAACACTTTTAATCTCTTGCGTTATATGTAACGGCCTCTTCATTTGCGCGGCACCTTTTTACGCTGCTCTCTTTTTACACGATAAATTATAACGCTATTCGACACGCTATAGTTTAGAATATTTTATTAATTTAATTTGTTATTATGGAATAAAATATTTGTATATTATTTTACGATAAACAGAAAATCGCGTGCATTGTAATGTGCCTCTCTTTATTTATGCAACTCTATCGTCCAAGGTGAGGTTACCGTGTACGTAATGGTAGTGTTGCATACATTGTAATGGTAATAAATACACATACTTTATACTGTACGAATTGTTTAACTTATTCTTAAACATAAGTATATAGTGAATAGTAATAAGTGAATAGTGTTCAGAGAAATTTGGAAAAAATGAATAAACTTATTTTCAATGACAAAAATACTATTACTCCGTATCATCGGCGGAAAGGTTAAATGTTTTTATTATTTTGATTTTGATTCGCTCATTTTTGTCATAAATTCATAAAATCAATGATACAATTCTGGCATAAAAACCAACGGCGTTTTAGTATAATTGGACTTAACCCTCTCAGTACCGGCCAAAAGAGTCTGTATCTGAGCGAACTGTTTAAAACTCGTTTGACGAAGTTTGACAAAGTTTCGGAAAGAAATTGCAAGAATTTTGAAAAGCCTGATAAATAACAAATTCAAAAAGGGAGAAGAAATAAGAAATGGAATTGTTGTTTAATAAAAATATTAAGAAAACTATCTTTCCAACAATAGCCAACAACGATATATCGTTGTTCCGTACTAAGAGGGTTAATATAATCTGTTAACGTACAATATGGAAAGACATAAAGCCGATATGCAGAACGACGGACATCTTCGCTTTACACATCAGGACATTAAACATACGGAACACTTTTCAATCAAATGTACAATTCATCACGCAATATATAGGCATTATATTCACATGTTGTGTCGATTATTTCCTGCAATTTCTTCCATCGACATCTTTTAAGGAGAAACTCACTCAAACTTTTCTGTTGTCGACGTTTAGCAATTACATTTAACGTGGACGTTCAATGAATATGGATTTTCTTTTTCATGTAGGAATTTATTGACCATCAAGCATTCATTTCTGCGCGTAACTGAAACATAATATACATAAATATACTTGGGTCATTATACTTGTAAAATTTTATTACACCTCTGACATGAATTGTTTTACTTAATAGATCTCGATAAAAATTGATTTTCACTATAATCTAGACATTATGTCACTAAAAGGTGAATTTCTACTCTTTTTTTTAATATCGATTTCTAGCATATTTTTTTATCGAAACAGAACAAACTTATCGTAGTTTTAACGTGTTACCCAAATTTTTGTAGTTATATTCATTTCAAAATACAATTGTTAAGATCTTCAAACATGTAGACTTAAGCATTACAGTTATTTTCCAACGTATTTGACAAAATTAATTTTGATTACAGTCAACAAAAAGGAGTTATTTTTAAGGAAACCTGTGACTGTGCAAACCTAAATGTTCTATTTCAATGAAAAGGTTATTTTTTTAATATACAGTTAAAATTTTAAATTGGTCAGCCAGCTATGAAAAGATATGAATATGTATATATACGAAAGAGAAATTAACGAAATAACAAATTCTTCCGACACGCGATTGGTGAAAGCATTTTGTTGAACATCTGGTCGAAATATGGCGAGAACCCTTTTTGTGGACAGATACTTTCAACATAGTAACACGGAACGGTTGATGTGGCCAAAAAATATAATTACACAATATATATATATATATATATATATATATATATATATATATATATATATAATAATAATAATATTTGTAAAATACAAAGAAAGGTTTCTGTAAAGCTTCTATATTAAAATGATGTATCAAAAGTTCATCGTAAATTTCTGCAGTGAAAAATGGCGAGATTAGGACGATAATTGGAGTCGATAATCAAAAAGATCATCGAACGCAAGTACCGGGTAGAATAGACTTTATTGTAACTATAATGAGTTTAAGCTGGCAGGTTCATTTGCAGATTCTTATTCTACCAAGTTCTCGTTCCCATTAATCTTTTGCTTCTTTCCCGTTCTAGCTATTTTGGAAAGAACCTTTCACCCACTTTAACTTCTTTGCAAACTGTGTCGCAGACTTCGCAGGTGAAAGAAAAGAAGCCTGTAATAAATATTGGTTCTTGAGACGTTTCTTTCTTCTGAAGTATAAATTTTTACTACCTCTACAAGTCTCGGAGGCAAGATATTTCGTAAGTAAGGAAACTGCTGTTCGTGTCCTTGCATTTCTTGCATTGTCTATGTATATTTAGTTTTGTTTTGAAATTCTTATTATTTAGAATTTACGAATCTCGAAGCTATTTCGTAAACAGATTGTGGATTTTATGTATTTGTATTAGAATTGACTAATAGAGAGATAAAACAGTGAAAACATGAAGAGTATATATGAATTACCTGTAATTTATAAATCTCTAAGTTATTTTAGAATTAAAGAAATTTTTGTTCATATTCTTCCATCGTCTATACAGGGTGTCTGTAGTAGTACAACCGGGCAGGGGTTGATTCTACATCAAAAAGAAGAAAATATTTTAGTATAACATTTTTTCATCCGGTGCTCCGTTTCGTCAAAGTTCGTTCAACTTGTAAACTATTTAATACAATTTGCTTGTCGTGTATTTCACTGCTCTGCTTGGCTCTGTCCGGGACAGTGTTTACAAACAGCGATAATTGTGCGGTTGAAACAATATGGAGTCTACTACTCTACTGATTACTCATTTTTTATTCTTTTTTACAAAAAAAAAGTAAGCAACATATCAATATACTCCCGATTAGAATATCTGTGTAGATGCTTTCCCATCGATGCCAACATTTGTAAACACTGTCCCGGACAGAGACAAAAAGAACCGTAAAACGCACGACAAGCAATTGTATTAACCCTTTGCATCCGAACGGTGAATCTGAGTCACCACTAAAATTATTCTATTGCGTTCGATAATAATTTTTATAATAATGAAGTTGAGTTTTAAACAAATTGTTGAGTAGTGAAATTGTTGCTATAAATCGCAAGAATCAATTTCGTAGGCGTAAAGGTGCACTTTATTGTACAGAATAGAAATACTATGAGCCAGGAGAATTACTTCATATTTTTAGATAAAATGGCTTCGAGTGCAAAAGGTTAAATCGTTTTCAAGTTGAACAAACTTTAAAGTCGATTATCATGGAAACGGAGCTCCGGATGAAAAAATGTTATACCAAAATATTTTCTTCTTTTTTATGTAGAATCACCCCCTGTCCGGTTGTACCACGATTTTCGGGACACCCTGTATTTAATTACGTTTTAAAGCATTGACTACACTATGGAAATATCTAAGGAATTTTACAACGAAGAAAAATGTTGTTCGTGTCCTTAGATTTCCCTCGCCATTTAATAACATGTTGAAATTTCGATGAATAATCACTGTTTAAAAATCGAAACAAGCACGAAACAGAGTTTGCTTACACGTACAGACCTGCTTCCGTCCGTAAAAGCGGCTGAATAAATATTTCGAATCTGTTTCGACCCGCGGAGTCGTAAAACTGACTAAATAATTGGAAAACGCGGGTTAACGTAACAGTAAGTGGCTGCAATTACATTAAATATCAAAATCCGTTTGGAGCCGGCGGGTTCTTTTTATTTTCAAACTAACCGGCCAACAATTCGTTCTGGTAACCGAGCCAATTAAAATGCTCTGACCGTAATTGAAACGAGAGTGCCAGGATAATTTCGTAAAACAAAGACATCAAACGTATTACCTGCCCGGCGTGTAACGCTCCTCCATTTAAAAGAGATAATCGTCGTCCGCGCTTTCACGAGCCCGTTTAAATATTTATATTGATCTCAACCTATTTCCCCAACAGCTGTGATGTTGCTGGGCCCATGTTCGCCGGCAAGCAGCCTATTTCCGTTGAAAAGGGCCATTGCATTTTAAATCCTCGCGGATCTGCCGGCTTGTATAATTCAAGCATCGAGAACGTACGCGTCCCGTGTCGATGATTGTACTTTCTGGAATTCGTTTAACCCTCGCGCAGTTTTGTCGAGGGTGGGAAAGATCGCGCGTCCGATGTTTCGAATCTGTTGCGGAAATCTGTTTCGCGCGATGCTGGATAAAATAAATTTTAGCGGCGCATACGAGAAAATATACGAGGGCAAGCTCTAACTTGTAATCTAAATCGTATCCCATGAATTAATTCGCTGTTATTTATTAGACGCAACGACGTTTTGCTCTCCAAGTTAGATTTCAAAAACTGGGCGACGCTGATGTAACTTTTGTTAATTGTGTAAATAGCAATATCACTTTTAGAAGTGTCTTCATTATATGAGAATGTTTTATTTTGTTGTACTATTCTATTCCTTATGCATTAATTTTCAATTCGGGGTATTATTAAATATTTCATATTAGTTTACTATTTAATGAAATATAACATAATAACATTAAGTGATACTCTTAAAAGACTCATCTATTATAAAGAAGGGTTAATTTTATTATTATTGTTTTATTATTCTCAAGTTAAATTTTTCTGGAGATTGTAAAATTTTCAGAATCAACAGAATTACACACAAATGAGAAAACTTCACTGAAAATAACATTTATTTCAAATGCTGTATAAATAGATATTTATTGGCAACTTTTCCTTGTATCGACTAGTACAACGTATGCATATTAGAAGTAATTAAATTATGCAGTCGAGTGCTATTTTTCTAACGCATTCTATCCGAACTTGTCATATTTTATTCAGAAAAAATATTTGCCAGTTTACGTCGCGTATAAAAATATTAAACTTCACGCTGTATTAGGTAATGAATATGCAATGCTACACAATTGTGTTTCGCAACAAACTCTGAAAGCATATTTCGTTGCATATTTGTATTGCATGCATCACGCATTAGTTTCCACAGTTGTTTACACTGCAATTTCAGGTTTATAATTAAATGAAAAATACAAGGACATTTAATGCTTGCAGTTGACGTAATTGCAGCTGGCACAGAAACATCAGGCATGTGAATTACTTTCACTTTTATTTCAAGTGAGAGCAATTTGGGATGCAGGGAATCGAACAATTCTTTTAATTAGCACAAGGACGCAAATAATTGCTAAATAATTCTGTTTAATTAGTAAACACTTTGCTTTATTCTGTAATAATCTTCAATCATCTAATACTTCATCACTTGTTTATTTTCTTACATATATTTCTTAATTCAGATTTCGCAGACATGAGAATCCTATTTGAAATGGATTTGAAACTTGTAGAAACAATTTTGCTACTAAATTAAAAAATAATTACTAGACTGTAGATTTTATGCACTCAAGACAAAAATGAAGATTCGATTTTCAACATTAGACAGATAAAAAGTGTTTAGTACAAGATTTACCAAATTTTTTAACTTGCGATTATTGAGATTGTTTGTCTATGCCCATGCTATTGCGATAAATCTTGTGTTAAAAATCTGTATAAATATAGATTTTCTTATTTTTCAAAGTAAAACAAAATGGTAGTTTCTAATTCTTCGTAAACGTTGCACAAAGACTCTCAATGTATTGCCAATGTATTTATATGTATCTACTGATTAATATTACAAACGAAGAATTTTTATTTTGCATAAAAATCGGCAGTTTAATAATTACTTTACAATGACCACTAGTGAATTATGTTTAAACTATCTGTAAAAATCTATCGATCGCTTCGTTCAATGCTGTTTAAAATAATTTGAGTTGCAAATTCGTTTCGAGACTATAAGGAAAAGCCAAATAATATTATTCGGCACTGTGACGAAATCTACAGTGTAATTAAATCCCACTGTTCAAGTTTCTGATGGCGCTGTTTCAACTGGATGTGGACAGAAAGTGGCGGACTTAGTTGAAGGTTCATTTACAGAATAACACTTCGCGTGTCTATAATTTAAACGGTAGTTTAGAAACCGAGAATATCTTGGCATGATAGAATGGTAATGTTGTCAACTTTAAGCTGCAACAACACAGAAACTGGGATATACTGGCACGTAAAATTTGCACAACTGCAAAGGTAAGGAAAGGCGTGTTCGCATATTTCAATTTATGAAAAAGTAAAGCTTGTTAAAATTCCAAAGATATGCCAAATCGAAGGGAAATATATTTGTCATTATTTAATATTCTAACTAGTAAGTCGAGGTGCAAGAAATTCCAATTCTCGTAATATTCGAATCTAAGAAATTAATTATTTTCTTATATTTATTATCATTATTTCTTTGGTGTAGGTACAGATCTCCCAGAAAATTAAAGCTTTCACCTCAAAGAATTAAACAAATGATTGATTAGAATTTTGATTAGGTAATTAAATGTTATAACTATCTTATCATTTTTTGTTTTAGATCAAACTGTAGAACTTTAGAACAAATCTGTAGATTTGATTCAAATATGACCAAATATTAGATCATGAAATATATGGAACGCATAAATTTTGTAATAAAATTATAGAGTCAAGCATGCATTTCATACTTAATCACCTAAACTAGACTGAACCACCGTGGTCAAAAGTTTCAAATGATGTTCTAAATGTAGAAGCCTGGTACCACGAGAGATTTCAAATTGTTAAACGGATTAAGAGTAGATTACAGTTCACCTGAAATTACTATACTGCTGATAGAATATAATTGTTCTACAGTCGCTTGTTCGCTGAAGAAATATTTCATCCACTTCAAATACGGTCATTGGTCACAAATAGAGAGTTCAGCGTAGGAATACTTTTAACAGTCACTGTATCTCCGAAGAGAAATAGCCCCGAAGATCAAGTGTTTCGTGGACGATTTGGTCAGGAAGTGCCCTCAAATGGTAAAATCCCAAGAGTGTCGGTAGTGAAAGCTCCGTAGTAGCGTGCTATTATAGCAAGCCTTGGATAATCAGTCGAACGTGTATTTACGATCAGACAAGGGGATCTTAACCCATTTTTTCGTCGATCGGGGAGAAGCTTTTCGGAGTATGTATGTAGCTACGTGTGCACGTAGGTGTGCTCGCGTAGATAGCGACGCGCGTTCGTAAGAAAGCGGCAACCAGTCGTAGTTGAGAAAGCAGCGATTCGGTCTTCGAGGCTCGGTTGGAGGGTCCGTTCGCTCCGGCGGAGATCTTATCGACTAATTGGAGCACCATGCGACCGGCAATAGAGCGTGCCCCTCTGCCCTCCTGCCCCGCTGCTCCGACGATTCTCTTTCGAGAACGGTGTCTCCTCAACTTTAATACAACACAGACGGCACGGCGTCTTCGTTCATCCTCGCGAGAAGCGACAGCTACCTAATTACGATCTCTTTCTTTTCGGACGGAATTACCGGTCTAGCCGGATTTACGGGAGAGATAAAAGGTATTCGGCCGAGTCGCATCGCCGACGCATGTATGCGGGAACATGTCCTTGGTTTATCGTTACTGACAAACTTCTCTCTGTCTTGTCCGTCTACGGCGCGCGGCAGATACGAACGGCTTCCTGCGAGATCGTATCGACTAATTAGAGGGTCGGGCGAAGTGTCAGCCGGCTCTAGTGTAAAGAAAACGATACCGAAAGCGTAATTATACCGTGGCGCTGCGCCGCTGCCTCCTATTTCTGTTTACAGGCGCTCTGCCTTTGCTCCTACCTGATGGAGATTCCCGTGGAAATTCCAAAAGTCATTCCAGGTGATCGAGAGCCAGCTCCGTATTATAATAATTATCCCGGTAATTAAAAACATTTTGTCAACATACTCTACACTTTGAAGTATATTGAAACGAATGTAATTGGATGGTGATCCTGGATCATAGTGAGCTAAAGACAGAGCTAGGGGAAGTTTGAAATCAAATTATATGAAATAGTGAACATTGAAGTATGTAAGCAAATATTATTTGGGAACATTATTTGACTTAATGCTTAATTCATGTACTATATCGAACTATGATCTCATTAAATGATCGTATTTGATTCGAATGATATATAGAGAATTATTTTATTGCAATGGTACATCATTCGAAACGGAAATTTTGTTGACTACCTCAGAATCGAGGAGACAATAAAGTATGGTTTATTAAAAACGGATTAATAAAATTTATGCTAAATTAGAAATTTATGTTACTACGAGAAGTTTCTAAGTCTTTTGATGTTCATTTACCTCTAGTTATACAAGTAATAGCGAGTACTCAATCGAAGTAGACCTACTACGGTGTCCCAATGATAATGATACAGCTCTTTCAAGTTTTAAAAATTCTACAGTTGAAAATCAATTCTTTAAATATAATACCGAAAGTTTTGAAATATATCAACGAAATTCTTTAAAAGAGCGCCAAGCTTTTACTATTTCGTTACTTTAAATAACAACAGTAAACAAGAGTTCATTAGAAAATTTATTTTTTGAACATACTCGATAGATTGAACAAAATATGGCAACACTTTTAAATGCTTTCTCATGATTTCACTATTTTGTGTTCCGTCCACGTATTCTTGTCATAAATGCACAAGATCTGCAGTCTGGTTACGAATTTCTGAAAAAAGTTCAGTGATTTAATTACGATTGCAATCTGCGCGTTCTACTAATTTGTTATGGTCAATGCGAAAACGCCAATAATTCAGATCGAAGAAACAATTAACTTGTTAAATATTGGATGTTAAATTAACTGCTTTAAAAGATGCCTGCAATATTTTCTTGCCTTTCATCTGTTTTTTTTTTATAATCGGGGCTAGTTTTAACCTCTCGCCTTCTAATAACGAGTCGCGTTCATGATTGCGATTGCAATCAATACCTTAATCCTCCGCTGTTAAGTCGTGTAATTTACTTTCTTTCTGTAAAATTAGTTGCGATAAAACGGCAGCTTCTGCGCGCGGAAATATCAAGAATACCGCAAAACATTTTTAGTAACATGCTTTCTACGTCCACGGACTCGAAGTTATTCTTATATAGGGCAACCGTGTCACTTGATGTGCTTCCACCTAGTTACTGCATCCTCGCAATAATTCTACTTCTGTTTTAAAATATCATTATTGAATTGAAGATATTGAAGGTCTTAAATGAAATATGATTAAAAGCAATAGTTAGATCAGTGGACAGACATTAATGCACAGTCGATGTGCAGAAATTGACGTATAGAAAAAATGAACACAGGAATTGATACCCTTACCCTATAATAGTAATTGTTGAACGATTATAGCAATTCTTATGGAAGCTACATTAACAATACTATCTTGAACTTTTTAGTAAATAAAATATGAATTTAGTAAAAAGTATAAGTATAGAAACGTATTATATAATTTGAATTAGATATTCCATAGGCAACTGTAAAAAGATTTCATTTTAATTTGGATTTGATAATTTTCTCTTTATCATGACATATTTGTTTGTTTCGATGCAATAACGTTTAAAATTACTTACTCCATACTTGCAGTAAACTAGACAAGTAGTAGCTTCTTTCTGACATCAAAAAACATCGACACATTCGGTTTTTATTTTTTTTGACAATGTTGCAAGCAAGCAAAAAATCTGAGAAAAATTGAGTACACGAGCCGTGATAGTACTTTATCAGGGAATTAATATAAAAATAGCCCATATTTTAGTTTTCAAGAAATCTTTCATTTTCCGTTTTTTTTTATTTTTAATTTTTGATAATCACAGCTTGCGACTGAAAAATCTGAAAAAATTCTATAACATGCGGCTTGATGTCCATAATAAGCCACGTTTTTTCAAAATTTTAAAAAATCGCTAAAGGGGGAAAAATTCCAGAAAACCGCGAAATCTAATTTACCCTGTAACTACCCTCACGGACAAGTTAGAGGGTTAAAAATTTGCACAGATAAGTTTTTATTGGTCAGCTATCGAACGGTAAATGTCTAATTGAAAAACCTCTAGGGGCAGTTTTGACCATCTTAATCGGCTATGCCGTTTTAATAGATTTTACTTCAAAGAAAAACGAAATATTTCTGTTTCTAAGAGCTTAAAGTCTCCTATTAACGACTATTCTGTGTTTAAATCACTGCAAGATATATTAACCAATATTTATTATTTAATTGAGATAACCGAAGTGTACGTCGTCAATGAATTGAATCATTGCCAGCTTGTCTTCATATAAAAGTTGAAACATTGTCGTTTGTCCACTAATTACAATTGCACATGTACAAGAATGTTAGTTACCCTCGCGTAACGAATCGGACCATCAATGTCGACGCGTCGACAGGTGTTTAATTGATACATAGAAGAGCGAAAGGAGTAATCGGTTTATTACAACGGAATTTTCCCGCAGAAAATAGAGGGGGCTTCGTTAATGAACAACGTGGCGAGCATGAAACGCTCCGGCACTGTTATCTTCGTTTTTTTTTTCGCCTGTACCTGTGCGCTCCCGTTGCTCCTCGAATGCAAAAAAGTCTTCCCCCCTCGTTCAGGTATTACAAACCGCTTCTTTGTACGTCTTCCGGAGCAACTTCGTGCATCGGTTTCATTGCCGCGAGTAAACAAACCCGAGGATTATCTCGGGGACTCTGGGAATTTGCACGTCGCTGTTTCTAATTCCGCGCGCTTCTTGGATCGGACATAGTTGCGTGCAAATAAACCTCACGCTAGACTGGCATCACGTATGGATGCCTAACGACCAACGATACGGTCATCCACATCGTTGTTTCGTACGTTTGCACAAAGGATTCATTAAGGTTTACCGTGAATTAACCGGCTCGCAGAAGACTACCATACTTCCCACTGTAATTCGAACAGCGACCTCCGATAACGCAGATTAACTAATTACCATACGATGGCCGATGTTCCTCTGACAAACTTCTTCGCGAGCTGTATCATTAGTATACCAACGACTTATACACGAAATAAAATTGTCTGCATTAATAGGAATAGCAAGAAATGGGAATTAAATAAAAGGTTGATTTTTTAAATAATTTTATTAGTTTGAAAATGATACAGTGACGTTTTTAATTCCTTTAATCTCTCTATTATTTTAAATTGAAACTATCCATTTTGTTATAAATGCATCGAATGTTCAGTCTAATAATTAGATAACCGTTTTTGTTTTCAACAGTGAAATGTTTTTTATCATCAGTTCATGCATATAGGAAATGCAATATTTTCAATTATACTTATATTTCCTGCTGATGACATTTCGATATAAAGATGAATGAATTTAGTAGTATGTATACGTAAACGTATTTAGCGTTATCGCTATTGTACAAGGTGTTTCATAATTCATGATACAAATTGGGTTGAATAAATTCTATGATTGGAAGTAAGACGAAAAGTAATAATAACGAGGGAGGCTTCGTTTTCATGGGAATTTAACATAATTATTTAATTTTTGTAAATTTCGAGCGCCGACTCACTGAGGAAATCGTGAATATCGGCGCCGGCGTCAACGAGTTAAGCAACTTTTTTAAGAAAGCGTTTATTATAAATGATTGTTAGCCCTTTGCACTCGAATGGCGACTCTGAGGCGCCACTAAAAATTGTTATATCACGGTCCAAATTAATCTTTACATTACTAAGGTTTTTCCTATCTGAAAGATTTTTAAAAGTCTATTTTACGATTCGAAATACTGAGTTTCATAAAATGCACTAAGTCGTATAAAATAGAAATACCATTGGTCACATAACCTGATTCGTATTTAGACTTAAAATGGTTTCGAGTGCAAAGGATTAACAGATATAAAACATGAATGTAATTCAGCCTCTAATATTATAATATAAAAGCAATAATTTAAAACACATTGAATATTATGTCATTTGAATGACGTACAGTACAGCAGTAAAAATAGAAATTCAGTGTCACATGCTTTTATTTTTTTTCTACACTAAGAAAAAAATTAATCTATAATACAAAGAACTATATCGATCATGATCTACGTTCCTGCCAAATGAAACGAAAGAAACTAATTAAAAAGTACAAAGAAAGCTATTTTTAACGAATGATAGATTTAAGTAGTAGCTTTGGTCGCATTGACGTCAGGGTGTTCCACGATCTGCGAAGAGAATCTCGCGGATCTTTGTGTGCTCTTGTCATTCGGTGGTCAGCAACAGCTGATTGCATCTGCCCCAATCAGGTGCACCGCTCATGTTCTTTGACTCCGGGTCCTCGCGTTCCTCTCAGTTTCACTGATGTAGACTTTTCCGCATGAACAAATTATCTTATAAACTTCTGCCGTTGATAGTTGCAGCTGCGGTCCACAGCCTGTGGATATCTCGAACCGGTGAGCATCTGTCCAGTTTTCTGTCCACAGGTATTATAGTACGATCAGAAGATGATCCTCTCGTCGCGATATTGAATCGCGTTAATCGTCAACAATGCGGTTCATTTTTCCTTTGGAGAAGCTGTGTAAAATACGGTCTCCGTGAAGTTTCAGTCTGAAAGGTCAATGGTAATTAAATTAATTAATTGATGAGTTTTTCTGTTACTTAGTAGCTCGAGCTTGCCTGTATCTGTTAATTTATCATGGTTTTGCGTGCGCATGGCACCCATGGGACACATCGGGTTTACTGATTACCAGAACGTCGAGAGTGTTTCTTCTTTCAGTACAAATAATGCATGCAATGATTGGCGCAGAGTTAAGAACATTTTTCATGTTTTTCTTCTTTTTTTCTTTGCTACGAATTCCTTATAGGACTATTATTAACATTAAGGATCATTAACTTGTTTCTATTGTAGCATTTTATATAGTAGGTGTACTTATCATATTAGTCATTGAATATTGATAATGAACGTAAGAATAGAAAATTATAATATTCTTCGTTATAATTTATAATCACACAAGTAGCCTACGTAACTATCGATTTTTTAATAGACAGCTGATATTTCGCTGATATATCCCGCAGTAAAATTAATTAAATATATATTTACAACTATTTACAGGTGCAAATTTTAACGTTTTTTCAAACATTACATATTGAATTAAAAACTAAACCAAATAATCCCACAGGAACCGGAACGCTACAATTTCAATTCATTGTACATTTTCATTTAATTCGATAAAAGATGAATAAAATTTTGTTTCGGTTTACATGAAACGAGTAATATTCGCTCTCATCAACCATGCAAGACCAAACTGTCGAGAATTATTCATTTCATTTTATTTTCCTCTCACATACGATAATCCTGTACATCGCGCACATAAGCGAAAAGAATCGTGATATCACTTGACGAAATCTCCGTGTTCTTTATTTCGAATAATGCAAAGATAAGGCAAAAAAGAAGTAATCAGAGATAGAAGAAGTCGAAAAAGTCCAAGTGTTATATCTAGAAGAATCCAACCATCGTTCCATGGAATCCCTCTGTTCGCGAAATGCTCCAATGAAAATACACAGCCGAATCGTGGAAGGTCTGCCGGTTGCTGATCACGTTCCCTCCGAAAAATACTTGTCGATATCATTTTTGAACGTCCGTGACGTTCGCTCCCGGGACACCCGGGAGCCCATTCAAGGAACGTTGGGGCGTCGGCGCCTTCCGTCCGTGAACACCGTGACTGAGAAAAGTGAGTGACATTCGGTCAGGCGCTGTCGTGGCCACCGCGATTCCGAAGCGCGGACACGTGCGCTCATAAGTCTCAATGCGGCATAAGTACCTATCTAGCAGCGATCTTGCTGACCACCATGGAATTCCGGGGAGAGACTGATATCTCACCCTCGGACGTACCTGGATGGTACATGCAGCTACAGACGATATATGTACAGGGGGCCCGCGCGCCCATATATCTGCCTTACACTCATATAGATTTTTCTTGGCCGCTTTGGTGCCACGGAAAGAGCTCCGTGCGAGGCCACCGTGAATTACCCGAGCCATCATAATTTTCCCGTGGTTTTTCCTGTTAGCGGCGTATCGATGAGACCATCACCACCGATAATTTACAATTACGGCCGGAAGTGGAACGAATAAAAACTTTTTTATAAACCCGCTTCCTTAGCGTCGTGCCCGATGAATTATTCCTACTGTGGAAACCACGGCCGTTCATGATAAATCCTGTACGAACAATTGGATAACTTCGTTTCAACGTGCGGCCGGAAGATTTACTTTGACGTCATTTGTTAACGTCGTCGTTAAAACAGGAGAAAGATCGTCGACGAGATTTTGCAGTAAGCAGTTTTCTTCGGTCGTCGTCTCGTTATATAATTTCTCAGTTTCTTATTGATGTAATAAGTGATTTTGAAGCGATTATTTTCTTAACTGTACTTTTTGCTTTTGAGTTTTTATACGTATTTAGCACAATTTTACATTTATTGATTACAGTATCGATCTGGTAATAGGAATAACATCTTTATTCTGTTTCGTAAAAACAACAGCTAACATTATTAGTTAACAATATTGCCTTGTGTTCCTTGCGCATATATTATACTTCGCGAAGCTCGAATTGTTCGCCTGTTTGATCAATCAGTTGAAAATGTTCATAATATTTTCACGAATGTCCGTAACATTCCATCTCCCCCTCCGTGAAAATAAATAAAACACCGGTCTCAGCAATTCGTTGAACGCAAAAAATACAAACAGCAGACGATAACAAAAAAAAAACATGATAAATTCAACGGAAACCACGGATAAGTAGATGTACATTTTGAGCGTAACATAGATCCGTAATCGAGATTTCCGTACAGTTGTTGAAACGGCGGTCGAATTTGTAACTGACACGGTATTATCGAGGAAAATTACATCGAAGGCAAAACTAGGTGCCGGGCTAACGAGTAAAACTGTTCGGATAATGAACCGGTCGCCTTTTATTTTGCAGATATTAAGGCTCGGCGAAAAAGTACGAACGAAATTACGATTATGGCACAATTAAAGTAACATAATCAACCGCGTTACGTTCTTAATGTAGCGACTGCGAGGAACTGCGTGTTAAATACTCGTAAAAACGTTCGGAACACGTGGAAATGTTGCCAACCCTCGCGCGGTGGTATACGGGGTATACAACGGTTACGACACGCGAAAAATAAACCAGAAATACGGGGGAATGCTTCTCGCTAATGTAATTTTCATGAAAAAGCGAATTGAATCGAGAAATCATGCAAACAACGAAACTCGTCTATGCTTTTCTACTGAATTATTTCCAGCTTTTACGGAAGTGAATTTATTATACACCTACCATTTATGACGCATTTGCATAGTTTGCATTTTGTTTATCGAACGTTCGCGAAATTTCTTCTCACAACATTATTACGGATTCAAATCGTCCGACCAACCACAAATCTGCTTGATATAATAATTTCGTTACAACTATTTTAAAAGGGTATCTATTTTGTTGTAAATAGTACTATTACATATGTTTTTATATGTTTTTATTCATTTACGTATTATGAATTATATATAAATAAATATATGCATATATTTATAAAATCCATGGAAGGTCAAGCTTTTAATAGTTAACACAAATGGAGCAATGCTCCCACCTATATCGCTTAATGTTACTGAACTAAATTAATATTAAACTAAACACTTTAATGTCGACATTTCATAAAAAGATATCAGAGATATATACTTTAAATTTTTCATTATATTATATGTTTTATAAAAGTGTTACATATCTAAAGAAAATAGAAAGTGAATGAGAAGTGTAAGGTATAGTTATAGTATTTACATCCTTTTCAAAGAGATTGCAACACGTACGTGATTAACCCCTTGCACTACGATTCCTTTCACTAGAAAAAGGACCAGACAATTTTTGTTCCTTTTATTGTCTTTTTGTACTTTTATTTCTAAGCTTTGATAAAGAAAAAGTGAGAAAAAAATGTTATGTAAACATAGGTCATATAGAGCTTTATTAAGAAGTTATAACAAAAATTCAGAATAGGAATAGTAATCAACTTGTTGTTACCTAGATCAACAATATTGTGTTTTCAGTGTGTTTATGTAAGCTATGTTTACTATCTGAGGTCACCAAACATTGAAATCAATTTTCGCCAGTAATAGCTATTAGTGTAAAGGATTCGAAGGATCGCGGCCCGTGCGGGACGCGGCAGGACTTGATTACGGTGCGGACGTGATTTCAGGCTATTTTTGAGATTTAGCGAAACTTTCTGTTTTAATGAGATTTATTAGATTTAGTATTTTAGCTAAAGGTCCCAATAGCCGTTAACGTACCGTAAAACCAAGCCAAGTGCGGACTGTTAAGGGTCTTAGGTAAGCAATGGATTTTCGTTTCATAACTTTTTAATAAAGTTCTATATGACCTATGTTTACATAACATTTCGTGTCTTACTCTGTGCCATAGAATACACTGATAAAGTTTGAACCTTAAAAACTGGGACATCCTGTATAATCGCACGAACGGTAACCACCGTTGCGCGTAACGTAATCGTTGCGTCACGCACGTATAATGCGTGGTCGGGAACGTGTTAAAGGGTTCGTGCGCGCCTTAAAGCCGGCCGAATAAAAAGATCTAAAGACGATGACGCATTCGCGTCGCAGGTCGCAACACGCAGCGAAGGTGCTCGGGGGACACGTTGCACCGTTGCCGTTGCATCGGTGCGGCGCGGCCGCGGCACTCGTTTCAAAACAACTCTACTCCCGTTAAGCACTCGAAAGAAGTGAACGACGTCTCCGGCATTGTGTCAGCGACAAAGAGGTGCGAATATCGGGCCTGAACGGCCGAGGAAATTCCTCAAAGCCGTAAGAAAAGACGTCTGCCCCGGTTGTTCCGGTGGCAGAGCCGGGAGCAGCCTCGGGTAAGTAACTGGCGCGCGTGCGGGTCGAGCTCATGCGTCGAGCGAGCGCACGTCAGTTCGGAATGACAAAAGAGGCATTGTGCTCGCACGTGAGATTTCTGCGAGTCGGGGTAACGCCCCAATCACTATATGTATAACCCGCACCTAAGTTCCACCTAGAGGAGCGCGAGCGTACAGGGTGTATCAAAGTTGTGTCTAACGATCGTTCCTCCGTGATTTTGCGTCTTAAGTTAAGGCATGAGAATCAAGGTAGAAGGGTTAATTTTTGTTTTATTAGGCAGTTGCAGAGTATTCATCGAAGGAACTCGAGTCAACCCTTTACGTGTAAAAATTGTATGTCACGACTGCCACATCAAAAATTTTGCGAAAATATATCCGGAAGAAAGAATAATATTTTTTCATTTAAGTATCGGCTTTCGAGAAAGATTAAGTTGAGAAATAAACACTAATTAGGAGGAATTAAATTGCATATCTGACCATGACATAACAATTCTACTTTTCGTTATACAAGCCACGTAGTATAATTTACATATGTCGCTTTTAATATTTCTTTTTATATGAAGAGTTAACTTGATACTCTTGGTTCCTTTCAATGAATACTATCAGTTACAATACGACAACAATGTTGACCTTTAGATCTTGTTTTTTAGGGTCAGAAGGAATTGTGCACCAAAATTTGGTTATCTTCAGCAATCACGGCTAGACCAGCCGTTATAGATAATTTCTTGACACCCTATACGTGAACGTATACATACTTGCTGGTGAGCCGGTCTTGCTTATCGCATCGGGCCACGACATCCAGCCGGTGCTCACGTCGCGTCAGAGCACCTCCGCTCCTTCCCGAAATTCTGAAACCTGTTTCTGTCTCTGCGTTGTCGTCGGCTTGACCCGCTCCGCTGGAAGAAGAACGCGTGCGTGCGTGCCACCGGGTTCGCTCTGTGTCCACTGCCGGGAATCCACGCCGAGACGAATAAAGTTATTCCAAGACGAGCCGCATCACCCGCGGGGACACCATTGTGCCTTAGTGCCTTGGAATGCAACGATCGGGCTTCGTAATTACTTGGCGACACTTGACCCCGCACGCCGAGCTCTCAGCGTCGCCGCCGCGCGAGTTCCTTCGCCGCAACGCTCGAAAAGTCCGATTCCTCGCGAGACTACCGCCGTCTTCCGTCTCGTCGTTCGGCTGCGTTTTCGATTATGGCTCCGGCTACGATATTTCTGCTGCTCGACGGTGCTCCTCCAGTCACGTGTACCACGTTAAAAGCGACCCGGGATATTGAAAGACGCTACGAAGTTCGAGCGAGCTAACCGGGACCACCCAGGCTGGCTCGAGGAGTTGTTGATAATTGAAGTTTTCTTGATAAATGCTCAATGCGAGTCGCGATTTTTCAGCAGCTGGGTCACCGGTGATTCTAGTTCCTCGGCGATCCGGGTTAAATGGATGTGGGCCCGTTCGAGTGGCGCTTAGCTGTACTGCCCTCTTTAAATCGTTCTAACTAACGTTTCTGAATATCCAAGGAAAGATTCGAACCGATGGAATCATTTGTGAATGACTTGAAAGTCTATGAAGTATGAAGCTTTGTTCAACACTAGGTTTACGAAGCGCGTCGATTTAACGCATTTTCAATTTCAAAATTTATTTTCTTCTACGCCTTCGAATTTCAAAATTTTCTATATGGTATACTTATCTCTACGATTACGTCAAATTTATTCAATTGACAAAAATGACATCAAATTGACAATATTATGCAATATAGTGACAATGTGCAAACAGGGGAATCAGCAGATAGAAGAGGAAAATTTCCAGAATTTACGTATCAAAGAAAAAGGGTGTATATCCTTTCAGATCCAGAAAGTGATATAAAATTTAGCTGATGCCAAAGTGCTACTATTTGGCATGATACAGATAATATTTTACTCTTCATCAAAGGACTTATAAAATACGGTGTCATTTTGATACACATGTATGAGAATATTCCTTTAAAAATAAATTACTTATTCTACAAAATGTTTATTTTCTTTAACATGCGTCAAATTGACGCGTGCTGTAAATAAATATGTGTAAGAAGAAATCTGCGTAAACCTAATGTTAACCCTTGAACTGCGTATACTGGGTCATCTTGACCGAGTTAATTAGTTAATTAATTAATTATTCAATTTCTGACAATTCTATTAAATACAATAAATATATTTATAAACGTTTATAAATAAAACTCAGGATGTACATAAACATCATCCATTGCACAGTTATGAAAATCTTTCGCTATCCGAGGATTACAGAATAAATGGCACGTGAAGTTCAAAAAATATTTTATAATATTCTATAGAGTAGCAAATTAGTAGATAAGATTAAGTAACTAAGAACGGAAGTGTAGGGGTCGACAATTTTTTAGTCGTAGTTCCCTAAATTGTGACACATTGTGAGAAAATGGCGTGTGCAATATTTAGAAGCAATCGGACGGCGAGAACCCGTGCCGCATTTCCATTAAACTTTGAACACATTTTAATGATTTCATTTCATTTGCAAACATATCTGTATTCCTGGCAAGATAATTATATTTCTACCGAACCTAGACACTCCGGTTTTGACAAAATTTCTGTGGAAGGTAGTTTTCCGAAAAATGTTTAATATATATTCTTTTTGTCGGGCTCTATCAATGTTGAAAAGATAAATTCAGCTGAAAAGATGAATTCAGCTCTTCAAAAATACATTTAGTTTAAGGATTTCAAGTCTACAGATTTTATTCATCTACGGAAAATTTGAGTAGCTGAAGTATAAATGATTGTAAAAACATAAGACGAATTTAATAATACAGCTACGCTATTTTCAACTTATTAGAATTATTAAAACGAATAATTTATTTTTATATAATTTCTATTTCCCACAATCGTATTGAACAATCTTTATTTTGCAGAAAGATGTATACTCTACTTATCACAGGGGAAATGAAGTGTATGATACCATATTGCGATGTATAAATATTTTAATTATTCTTTCGTCTATATATTATCTTGTCCTAAATCATCTTACGTAAAAAACGAAATGAACAAATGACAAAACCGATTGAAACTTCATATTCTTATCATTTGGAAGTCTGCACAATTATATAAAAGTCTAAAGTTTAATAACAAGATTATCTTTTAGCAAGAATACATTGGCAAACGATACAGTATTTAATAGCATCATTAATTTTGTTTCAGGTAAGCCACAAGCAACAATTAATTACTTTCACTGGTCAAGTAAGTAATTTTCTAGTAAGTAAATAATTCTTGGCATTACGAAACGAACGATAATTTAATAAAAACTTGTACATGATCACTATAGCATGCTGCAATACGATGCGTATTTTTACTATAACTCATAATTAAATTATAACTGTATAATTAACGAGATTTTCAATGCTTATATAATTTATAAATAAAACGGCGTAACATGTAAAAATCGACCGTTCAAATAGCAATCGTTTGAGTGTATCATATCTTGAAAAAAACCGCATTTTTCGACGTTTCCGATTACCTTCTCATTCACGTTAGTCATCGGGAGTACGAATGATCATTCCAAAGCGATTTCCGCTTGAGTCATTCCACGTTCTTCAGTTACATAGTACTGAATAACGTTCGACATTCTTTAATGATAGGTACACATAAATTTAGATATACTTATATTTTAAGTTTTACTTTCCTGAATTTCTGGAACGGAAGTTGAGATATCTTAAAATTAAATAATTGTTTCTGAAAACATATTAATCATGATACCCGTAATTTCGGCATATATTTAAATACAGGCACTTAAAATTATGGTACAAAATTGCAATTTGAAACAAAATTACATTAAATAAAATTTTTGAAATTCAATACAATGTGAGACATAAAATGTAACCGCAGTAATGTCAAATTAATTATGCTTAACCCTTTATATTTGATAATTATATACAAAATTATATATTGATGTACATAAATTTTATAGTTGTTATCGTGAATATTCCTTAATAGAAATCCTAAATGATTGCACACAAGTCCATTTTTATCGATAGACCACGCTGCTTTTTACGCAGTTACAGCACCAAAGAGATGTTTTCTTTATAAATGTTCCATTATAACTTGACTACGGATTTTTATGCATTTATAATCGAACTGTCCAATTTGGATACAAAACAGTAAATGCAGGGGATATTTTTAGCAATGCTCTTAGATCATTTTCAACCGACTAAAATATTTATAACACAAAATTTCATGGTTCTTGATCGAGCAGAACAGAATCCTAAGCCGAACCGACGTTAATATTCCTAAATCTAATTGCGCTCGTTTACGTTCGTACGAGAGCAGTCGAGTAATACATGTAGAGCAGCAGACAAATACCAGTTCCCAAGAACAGATATGCAGTTCATCTTAATTATATGTTACTCAACCAAATACGTGACGTATAACGGAAGGATACCGTGCAGCATTAAGTTCTAATTCGGTCTAATACTCCCCTTACCCGAATTCCAGCACCGTTCTACAACCCTGGCAAGCAACTGCCGTTCCGAGTTTACGAGAGAGGGTACAGAAGCAATAGTCCCCTGTAATCCTCTGTCTAAAGCTTCTTCAGTCAATATTCTCAATGGTTGGTTAAATAATAAGATTCCAGTCCGAACAATAACGTTTCGTAAGTGAGCCCCTCGCTGTTCTCTCGTAACGACGAGATTGGCAACCGCGTTGCCATGAGCTTCGGCGCGGTGCTTGCGAGCCAGCGCGCCGCATCGGTCTCCTATTCCCCGACATTAAGGATCACACTTCACGGTACAGTCAAAGTAGAGCTTAAAGTGTTTCTAGCCCCGGGGCAAACCGCAACCGGTTACCAGGGGGGCGGTAAATCTGTGCGAAGAACTCGCAACAATGGTCGTCCCAACTGATTCACGCCTGTCAAATGATTAGGGGGCTATACTGCGAAATTACCACTGGAACTACTGCACGGGGCAAGAGTGGTTGTATGAGAAACTTTTGATAGATCTCCTTATTCAAGTATGCATTAAGATAGAAAGCATTGTCACTGTTGTAGAATAATATATACACTTTTGTTCGTATGTATTGAACACTTAAAAGCATCGCTATTGCTTATCTTATATATAAATGTATTATGGAACTGTTAGTTATAATCTAACAAACTAATTCATGAGGTATTTTTCAGTAGTCCGAACAATTCGATGTGTTTAATAATCGTGTCTTAATCATTGTTAGATAATTGATAGCTCGATAAAATTGAGAAGACGTATCCGTTTCAGATAATCTACTATTCATAATATCACAGTAATACTATATGTATATAGTCACTGCATCGCAAAGTGATAGAAATTAGGTATTTCAAACATATGATTTTATATGACTGAGTGATTAGTATCCTAATGACATAAGTTACATTTTCATAAATGTAAACTGTAAATCTTAACGTGTAGTCTGTAGTAGCATAATGTTAAAAAGACCAGTGAAATAAATGATACAGTTATTCTAAATCAGCTTAATTCTAAATTATTTCAATAATAAATTTGGTCAGTATATAACATAATGAAGAAAATGTAATTCACACTGCCATGATCCTATCCCATTTATTTCGGCGCGAGCGAAATAGAAGCTGCTCGAAGGCAACTTAATTGAAAGATGCTTTCGTTTATCGTTCGACTTCACGTTGAGAAATTAATCGCAAGTGAATGTTTAAAGAAATCAGTCAAGTTAAATGGTCTCAGTTCCTCGACCGTCCTAGCAAGGAGCACACTAGAGCCCTAAATCTTCCCATCAAGGCCCAACTATTTCCCGTATACATATTTTTATGCTTCCTTGTTATTTTACATTTTCACTTTCCACTTCCCTTGCCACTTCTCCTTCCACCTTCCTACCAGCTCACAAATAAGAGGCCCGAAAGGGAGCAAGCGAAGATCATTATTATAGCAAAACAACTACGGACACCATACTTCGACATCGCGTCGACTAACACGACTTTTTGTACCACCGGCGACAACACCACATCGACGCGTCTCATCTTTGTAAAGTTACTACATTTTAGCCCTTAGCGGACGACGACTTTTCCGACTAAATGAGGTAGCAGGGCGTGGCGATTTTCTCAGACGTGTCGACTGTCTTGTATATAAATTATTTTCATTTGTATGTAATATAAATATAATTTATATACGATTATATGCAACTATATACAATTATATAAATTACATACAAATTATCTTAACATAAATACCGCGTGTCGCCCATCATTCGCCACTTGTGTGTCGTGCCGAGGATATTGAAAATTCGTTGGGTTTAAATAATTTAATTTATTGCACTTTTCTATCCCGCACTTGTCGCCGACCGATTTAACATTGGGCGACTATTTCAAAGGAATCACAGTGGTTGTATCAATTTTGTAGTCGGTTGGATGATGTTTGGCCGATAGCCGATTCGCTTCTATGTTAGCCGATAACTCGTTCGAATCTTACGTCATGTTTTATGTTTCGTTATATCGTTATTTCGTTTGTCTGTCGCTGCTTCGGAGTACGGTCTTTTATCGCCTCACGAAATGCCTCGATAAGGCCCAGTTTGGGGGAAATATCATCCCCATTCGTTAATTGAATTGAGGGAGGAGGATCTTCTCAAGCATCCCCTCCTCGGTGGAGGACGAAAGCCCACCCTCAAGTCAATGTTGTAAAATTCCCGAAAAATGCCGGAAACGGCTGGAAATCCCGGAGTGACGTCATCCCGAAGCAGCGTGACGACGTGGGCCCGAATGGCCCGCCGCGGATTTATGGCCCTTGGCCTGGTGACAGTCCCGATGGCCCAAGGAGGCGACCGATTTCTCGTCGTTGTTTATGGGGACGGCAGCATGTATCCTTTCGGGACCGTACACCACTTGACCTGCCACGCAAAACACAGTGCAACTGAGAGTCGCCTCTCGTCCGTTAGGGGTTCAAATATATGTATGTATCACACATTAACTATCGGACACCGATTGAACTGTTCCCGAAGTGACGGATTCTGAGAATCGATATAACGAAACTCCTATCCAAGCACATACACCAAAGCTACTAGTAATTGGCTACCTTCCAGAGACCGACACCGCTACCCCGAGTGGTGGGAAACTGTAGATCCGCTCCTAATCCAGAACAATATCCCGTCCTAATCGCCAAAAGGCGCGCCATCGAAAAAGCCGAAGCGAAGGCGAAATAACGTCGCTCCATTTTTCCGCGGTGCCGGGAGGTTGCGTCACGTCCAGGCGTAATATTTGCCGTCGGCCGACAAGCTCTCGTCGCTGTTACGTCGTCGAACGTGTTTTATCCCCCCACACAGCGATAAATCACGCCGAATTTAGCAAACTTCACCGCGCGACCCGCAATAATACACATATTCCGCGGAAAATTTATATCCGCGTATTGCGCCACTACCGCCGTCAAGTCCACATCCTGTTTTGTTTTTTATTATACGTCCAACGCTGGCCGGTTCTCTTTCGGCCTTTAATTATTGTTTATCGTGGTTACGCGTGTGACATTCGACGGCGATCTCTTCCCGCGTTTTTCCAGCCGGCTCGCCGGAAACCCGGCATTCGGGGTCGGGTCAATCATTTGACGATCGTAAAACAGACATTACAAAGTCCACGGTAACGCGGACACGGCTTTTCCACCGGAGCATTTAATTTTCCATTCCCGTGATTCCCGCAATGTTTGTCCCGTTTTGCGCGACGATATTAGCCGCCGTTACGCTCCCGTTAGCCCCCGCCGATATACGTCGCATCGAACTTAAACAATTTCACGTCCACGGTCCGCAAACATTCGATCGTCCCGCCATTGTGCGGCCGTAAGTGGAGGGACCCGCGCTTGTTCAACAATAGTTCGTGATCAATCGTTATTGCATTTTTGTTAGCGCGGCCAATATGCCCGGGCCTAGCCGTGCCCAATGAAAATACACGGCGCACAGCAGGGTATTCGGCGAACAATATTGCGACGTTATTTATCGTCTAATGTTAACACCGGCTTCAACATTGTGGAATAAAGAATACATTTTAGAAACTATTAGACAGTGCTACCATTAGAAAAATCGCTTTTTAAATGTCAGCTTCGCGACACGTTTCTTTGCTATGAGGATAAGCTAACTTTCAGTATTGGTTTCTTATAAATTGCTAGTGCTTCTGACATAATATCAATTTCGATCACTCGTATGAAACGAAATGACTTTTTCATAATCACAAACACAAGAGGTGTTCCAAAATTTGTTAAGATGTTAGAGGGTCTATATATGTATGTGTATAGAGGGTATATATGTATATACCTAAACAATGCCTGGTAAATTGTTCCCTACGATTTTCGCGAGTTTCGATTGTTTACAGGCCATAGCAAAGTCAACCGGCTTCGATGCAATTTTCAACATGCATTTTTTTATAGCTTCAGATAAAAATGTTAGAAAACGTGATTTTTAGACGATACACTAGTCGGTAACGTCTAAACTTTTAGACGGTATACTAGCCTTGCCATCCTCTGAACAAAACATAGAAGTCACTTAGCCGAGTTTTAAAAAAGTAATTGCATTTCGGAAGGCTTTCAGATACTTCCGCGTCCCACTGTGTATTCAGCAACGTAAGAAAAAACGTACATTCATTTTGAACAAACTAAAATTTTCGTACCAAATAGCTCACCGTGCGGCGGCGAGGTTGACGCGGCCGGATCCAGAGACGCGCAATCCCTCCGCGCGCGACGTAATTCACTCGCCGAGCATTCGCAAGCGTTCGCAGTCGTTCTCTCTCGTTTTGCTCGCGTCAGTGCAGTTTAAGTGGAAGGCAATTCTCACGCGTCAGTTTTTAGGGTCACGGTCCAATTAGTTGAACGAATTTCAGAACTACACTTGTACACTTTTTTCCCTGTCTTTGTTTCGCCGGTTTGAACGTGAATGCACGCGCGCTCGTGCACGCTTGCTTGCTCGCGCGCGCGCGCGCGCACACGCCTTTATTTTTAATCCCGTTTTGTGCTCGTTCCGCGCTCGTTTTCGATCCTCTTCCGAGTTTTAATCGGTTTAATTGCTTTGCTTAAAACGCTCGCCGACTAGACCGTATCGAGCCGTGCGCGCCGTTCGGAATATTACGGTTGATTAGGAGATGTCCATTCGCCGAGGATTTTGTTTCCATTTGCGGGTTCCGCGTTTCCGTGCGAAACCTTTCCCTGCCAGATTCCGCTGATTGCGTTTATTAATTCGCTATCGGGAAGGTTCCCGTTTAAAGCTTGCCGGCAGCGGAGAGACACCGATAGATTTCCTACCGATAAATAGCTGGAAATTTTTTTTCCGCGTTCGTTGTCCGATCGCCGAGGTTAATCGATATATTGTTAGGACACTCGGTGCATCGACCCGAGATCGGTTAAAACTGCATCGTTGCATATTCAACAAGTTAATTCTGTTTCCACTGTCTCCGGTCGATATACAACGTCGCCTACCAACTATTACGGCCCGTAAAAATAACTCCTCTCGTCGACGTTGCGAGCCATTGTAGAAATCAATTGATCGGTTGTTAAAGGTTACAAGGCGAAGCCTTCCGATGCAGCCACTTTGCTTTGATTCTATTCCACGATTGCATATACATACATATAATAGGATTGTCCTGCGATGCTTTCGTTTAGGCTTGAACCGTAAATCGATAGTAATTAGTAGGCCGCGTATCGTGGATCGAGCAGACTTGTTTCTTTTGTCGACGGTTTTAATGAGACCAATAGGTTTGATTCGTGCCATACGATTGTCATGCTCGATTTGTATGCTAAATCGACTATGCTGTTATTGCTTCGTCAACAATTGTTATTCGTTTAGATTAATTGATAGCAGGAGCTTGGTGGCAATGGAAGATACGAACACACGTAATATATAAATATAATTTAATAGTTAACAAACGTATTATAAATGCACATTCTAAACTGTCTCGTGTGCGCGCCGAATGCGTAGTGGACGCTGCGTGGAAGAGAGACAAAGGACAGCGGGACTAGGATCGCGCGCATCGGAAACATAGGACTGATAAAGACGCGCATCGTCTGACGGTAACATTAATCCTTACGTCTCCATCATTTTCGCCGATTGGTAGAAATCATTCTTTATGCAACAAATATTTTAATAGATGTTAGTATTCGTTAAAGTAAATGAAAGTCAATGGCGAACAACTTGTGATAAATACTTTATTATTAAGAATTTAGAAATATCAATTAATCATTCAGTATTGATAGGCTATGAATATATTAATAACAAAGACTATTAATTTAATGATGCTTTCTTTTAATATTCTCACATTATTTTCTCGCTTACTTTCAAGTGTATTCTTTTACTCGATTCGGTATTTTGCCAATAAAAAGCGGGAGATTTACAAAGAGAAAATTTCAAAGCTCTTTTCCCTTTTATTTTATTCTTTTTCTCATGAAAGAGCGAAATAACATTCGGAACGATAGCATAGATACGAGATTTTTCATTATCATTTCAATTAAAACTGATATAATAATAGTTTAAAACTATTATTTTCGAAAGCTTTTTAATAGCTATTTAGAAAACTTATTCAATGGTTCCAATCGAAAAATCTTACGTATTATTAGTCACTACTGTAGGAATTGAACTTATTATCGTTAGTATTAACGGAAACCGACATTAGTGTCCCATCAGACCAATAATTTCCTCGATGCGGCTCCTTACGCTTCGCTGGCGCGCGTAGTCGTGTGTCTAATTAGGGTACACACGTATGATTGCATGAACGGTACACATCGAATCAGTCCCGCGAATGACGCCTTTCACTACCGCCCGTTTGTAGAATCGCATCTTGAATCTCGCATCGAGCCGCATCGCAGCGACACGAGCCAAGCAGCGCCGCATCCTGTTACACACGTTTGATGCACTTTCAAAACAACCCGTTCGTATCTCCGCCGGCGGCTCTTACCAGTTAGTCTTCGATTATGCTCCCCGAGGAGCAATCCACGAAATAGCTCTCGGTCGAGATGCTCGAAGTAGCTTGCAACGATGGTCACCGGGGTCGTTTGCTCGCATTTAAATCGGGCAAAGCATCGTCCGATGACTTGGTGAAGTTTCGAGGCCACCGCCGCCGCCGCTGCTGCTGCTGCATGTGTTCTGCTTGCCCACGATTTCACCGCTCGGAAGAGTGCATCCAGCCGATCAAATTAAATTAACACTTTGGAGACCCTCGAAACACGCCAACCATGATTTCAGGTTCCTCCATGATCGCGGTTTAGATTGCGGGGGCCGAGTCACGGCGATCTACTTGTCGGGGTTATTCGAGATTTAGGCTACTGGAGCAAACCTATCCCCGATCACTGTGTAACTGGCTAACAGGACAGCTCTATACATTCTAAAACCTCTCTCACGAAACTATTCCGGCGAGTCTCTATCAACGCTTTCAGCGCCGCGTCAGTCAAACTTGACTGACGCGAACTTGGGAATTAATTTTTCTTATAATCTTATTAGTAGACTGCAGATTTTATGCATTTCTGAGAAAAATACGTAAGCGGAATCTAATTTTAATTCTTGTAATTTACTTTAGTCTGTTGCAATTAAAATAGACAATTTATATTTTCCATAAAATTCTGCAGTCTACCTTTATTAGTTCATTCAGGATGGCTACCTAATAATAAATAATAAGCAACTTAAACAAAATAAACTTAACTTTCAAAATAACTTACGAACATAACTTTTACAAACATATGTTTTTTAAAATTTTGAATTGTTTTATTTACACATATAATTAATCGATATGTATCAATAATGTGCTTGAAAAACGTTCCCAGCAAGAATCGCCGATTGATCTAATACTTCTAATAAATTGGACGATTAAGTCACGAATCATGTTATCGCTAGAATCTACTCTGGTATTAAAACGTTGCCGGGTATTTTCACTGTGATTTAATCATTGATTTTTCGCTGAAGTGTAAGGAACTTCGTTAAATGAATAATGTTAACTTTTATTATATGACGATATACACAAAACGACGTCTGCCCCACGTAGCGTCACCGAAGAAGTGCCGTCACGTTCCGTTCTCACTCACCCGATCGATGATCCGAATCATTCATTTGTTTCACGCACACAACCATGTATTCATGTCTTCTTATTACTATACATTCATGCAACCGCACACTCCTTCTTACATACCATACACTCTCTCCCATACTACATATATTCTTACAGAAGTAAAAAAACGCGACGAGTTTTACTCGTTGCTGGATCTCGCACATAGCCATTTTAATATCCAAGGGATGCTCCACGACTGGTAAAAAAAGAAAATGAAAAAGATTGGGTAATGAACAAGTTACGACTTTTCTTTTATGATTTCGACATATTTTATTATTTACCGTTACATATTTTACTATTTACTTTGGCAGATTTTACTATTTACTTTGGTATATTTTATTATTTCCTTCGACATATTTTAATATTCACTTTGCTATATATTATTATTTACTTTGACATATTTTATTATTTACTTTCACCCGTTTTGCTATTGATTATAATTTATTTGACTATTTACTTTATCATACTGCTTTTACACTTCCAACTTGTTATTTTCATTTCCAATAAAAAGTGCCCGGACCCTGATCTCGATCATATAAAGAAGGTTGCCGCAATTTGCTGACGGTGAGAATAGGGGAACGGAGTGATAAGCGAGTGGAAGAGAATAAGTGAACCAACCACCAATAAAACGATCCCTGAATTGTATCCACCTTTCTCTGTAATCACCAGACTGCGAATTTTCATGCAGATATAAAATCTACGGCAGTTTACAAAAATTGTGGTTTTATAAGGATCCATTCCTACCTTTTCAAGTTATTTATCTAGCGAATCATGTTACTTGCATTGCTTTAAATCCTATTTATTGTTCAGTCCATTTACTTCAATATAATTTCTTTAATATTTAATAAATTCTAGTTTGAGCTTAGTTATGTTATTTTAAACTTTCTGTTTAAAATCAGCCAATACTTTTACACTAACGTCATAGTGTTCATTGTCGCGCCAATAATTTTCAATATAAATATATTTATACATTATATAGATATATTTATAACATATTTTTAATATATTTTTAATACAGAAATCAAATTTCTATAACATTGTTTCTATAACAAAGCTGATAAAACTAATAGTAAATAAAAAATTCACATTTCGATAATTACATTATACATTAATATTGCAAATAGAAATAAATAAATTTCCATAAATCTATGACAAGAACAAATATATGAAATACAAAACAGCAAGATTATTAAAAAGGTCTAAAAATCCTGTGGCATTATTTTCAATGAAGTAAAATCGTACATACAACTTTTATTTTGCATAAATATCAACAGTATAATAATTATTTTAATGTTCCTGGTCGTTTTAAAATAATCGCGTACAAAAACGTGAAATAACCGTTCAACGATCCCAGTTTTTCTTCCGCATATCTCGAAGACCCCTTTCGGAATTCCAGCTTTACATTTGGCGTGGTTACACGAATTCCTGCTGAAATTAACAATCATCGTTCGCCGAGCTCGGCGAGGGGTTCCTCCTTCCTGAACGAATGAACGAAGCTTACGCGTATCTATCGCGTATTACGCGGAGTTGAATGAACGCGCCGTGACGGCGAATACGGATCAGCCTTAATACCCGAACGATTCTTCGTTAGCCGCTGTCGGAATCGGCACGCGCGTGCTCGTTCGGCTGCATTTTTTTTCGATTGGTTTGCTAACGAAACGCCATTCAAACAGTTTTTATTTGACTGGTTCTAAGCGTATTACGAAACGTTTATGAAAGGTATTCATAGCAGATCGCACTGATTTCCTTAGTGAACTCTCGATTTTTAAGGATTCCGGCGGCGAAAGTTATCGCCGTTGTTTCGTTGCGTGGACCGGAATTGTTAATTGCTGTGCTTTTGTCTTCATTTCTGTTTCTTTCTATATAAAACGATCTTGAACGACTGTTCACCAATTTTGTTAATATTTCATGCTAATATATTTATTTGTAAAAAGAATGTTATATTTCGATGTAGTAAAGTATATAGATACATTACATTGATTATTAATATAATATAATTATTCACCAATTCTCTGTTTTTTAAACTTAGTGCAATGCAGATTATTTGTCTTAGCACTCTCGATCGTTTTGTTCATACCATAAGGTAATAATATAAAATACAAAATGTTTTATTGATTAAACTCTACGAAATAATGATTTTTACTTTAATTTAACTCTATCTACCAAAAGTACAATTTTTTTTAAATTTAACTGCAAAATCATCCATAAGTATTCGTACCCTCATTGTTTACAAGAGAAATTTGTTGAAATCAAGGGACGCATGTAAGATTTTGCAATAAACTTTTTATTATCAATAAACACATGTATAAAGTTTATTTATACCAAGTTATAACAAAATTGATTGACTAATAACAAAAATATATTGATTTTACTCCTCTCTCTCTTTCTTTCTTTATTTCTTTCTCGCTCACTCACACTCTATCTTTCGGCCACACAGGACTTCGAGGAACCTAAACAATAGACTCAGGCCACTCGAAGTCGCCCAAACACTCTATCCCCATCCGTCCCATTCATTAATACTTTCTGACACTCGACCATGCATGCTCGGAAAAAAGGAAAAAAACCCTACAGTAGTAATTTTCAAAGTTTATTCGCAAAAGTAAAATTGTTCGGTGCATGTGAAAAGCAGGCTGCGAAAGCATTTTGCCTAGACAGGCTTTTCGCTGGTATTTTTAACTGGCCAGAAATCTATTCCTCACATAACCTGGTCCGGCTCATCGATTTCAAGCAGCTCGTAAAAATAAAGGAAGTACTCTGAATGGCACGATCATAAAAACGTTTCATCTTTCTATATTATACTTGTACGTACGTACGATCACTCGGGGGAGATTTAATAATGCAGCATCACCCCTTTTGTGCCGGGATCTTCGACACCAGACGTTTAGGTAGCTATATGCAAAGCACCGGCAGCCGTAACAGCTGGCCGTGTTTACTGATCACCTGTATGCGTTTACACGCACGCCTATGTAAAGCCACCGACATTCAAAGATTTCGGCGTGGGTCAAGTTATACTTGCTTCCTGAACAAGACTGCATCGTGTTGTTTGTATAAAATTTTAATTGTATTGGTACATCTGGTATGCTTCTCGAGGCGGCCGCATTCTCAAAAAAACAGTTAACGTTTATTTTATACCGTCTATGAGTCAGAACTGTTTGTTTAGTCCACGCTCTGTTGGAATGGTCAGTTTAACCATTATTTTGACGCTGTTCACGAATTATTTATAATAACTTGAGTAAGACTTGCCTGCGTTTAATTTGAAATTAGTACATTCACGTTTTCAGTTTATTTCAAATTTTTTACTATTTTATTTCACCTGTCTGTTCTTACGCACTTATTGATATAAAAATGGAAATTGTCATGAATAAGCCATTTTTTATGAATTAGATGTTTGAAAATTACGTTAACAATAACATCTAACAGATTATTCAGTTGTAAGTTTTAGCTATAGTTGGAGAATAAATCATAATATCACTGCCTTTTATGATTATTTGATAATTTGCCATCAAACTATTAAACGTTTGAAATATATTTAATATCTTTTAAATATGTGAAAATATCAGGTATAAAAATCTTTACACATATTTATAATATATCTTCTATAAAATACAAAAAGATCGTGCATGATAGCAAAAATGAATTCTTATTTCATGTTACTCAGCACAGAGAACTTTTTAGTTGATATAGGATACGTTCGCGTCCTTTATATGTTTAAACAACAATTAATAAAAATGAAGGTTGCATCAGACTTGACCATATTTTATTAGAATAACGAATAAAATTTTATTCGTAGAGTTTATTCGGAATATTATTCGAATATAATTTTATTCAAAGAATTCATTCGATATAATATTGGAATAAAACTTTAATTCAATACAATTTATTCGAAAAATATTTCCAAAAATTAGTTAACTAATTTTTCATTCGAAATATTGTTCGAATAATGCCCAACTCTACTTTCCATAAAGATTCACTGTCTAGTAATTACATTTTGTTGGCCAGAGTTTTCTCGATGACCTCGCGGTGACTTATACTTTTTCAATAACGCGTGCTATACATCTCCACTCTTACACTATAGCGGTCGTCGAACTGCACAAGTTCCCATACTTCTTATCGGTTCCGGATTGATTACAGCACACGTTGAAATAATTCTTTGCTTTACGTCTTGTACGGTTGCCGGCGTTTCCTGGTACACAATATCACTCAATGTTCCTCTCCCGAAAAAAGAAATAAAGCGTTCCAGAAAGCGAACGAGTTGGCCAGAGAATTGGCCGGCAGCAACCTAGCCATCGATTTAGAGAGAGATCCTGTTTAGCGTAGCTCTTACCGTCCGTGGATAATACGCGGCGCATCCATCACGCTGCTACCGCATTTTACTCGGCGAATATTCAGTTGTACATCTTTCACTAAAACGCTGAAGCTGTTCCACACGGAGCTCTCATATTTTCTAGAAGCTAGTTTGGTGTTCGTGAAATATCGCTCGATTATTTGGTCACCTGCGCGATACTGTTACACGAGTTCGCTGGTCTGTAATCAACCCGGATGCGATAAGAAATGTGTGCGGACATCGGCAACTTGATTTTTGCAGCGTCGTGTCAACCCAAATCGACGCTATTTTTTGTGACGACATCGTTGTCTAACATTTATAGCGAGTCAGTAAAGTCTACTTGATACTTTTGTCTAGGGCTTGAATTTAACTGTGTATTTAATGAGCTTTTAACTTCTACCCTTTGGTGTTTTAAGTGAACTTTTATATTAACGCTTTAAGTCTGTTTTAACACTAGATTTACGGAGTACTAAAAGCAGCCGTTTTATATTCGTCTATGAAGGTAAAATTTATTCTGATTTTGAATGAACGTTGTTTTAATATTTGCCGGAAGTGGCATATATATTGAATAAATTAGCCATAAATGTATCTTTAAAATCTGAATAATAGTACATTTCCTATTTGTGTATATTTCCGAGCCAAAAAAGACAAAGACGTTGTTATCTTATCAAGAACTATTTAAATTTAATAATTCCAATTAATAAATGAAGTAACATTTATAAAACATCGGAAACGTCAACACTTTAAAACAATTTTTTAAAAATTCTTGAGTTGCATTACAATGTATCATTAGAACTGCTCAAATAATTGCTACTTCGTCAAGGTTAACACATATTCAATATACGCAAACAATCATCAATAGTCATTTACAAAAGAAAAGAAAATTCGTCATTTATATATTACAGAAAATAATTGATTCTTGATCTTTTAATTCTAAAGAAATTAAATTCTAATTTTTACCAAATAGAGATAATTTTAATCAAAGATATTGTAATTACAATCATCGCTGAAAAATATATAATTTTTAACAAGTTACATTGTTTTTATATAGATCATATTATTTCTACAAATAGTGTTAAAAATGGTATTCTGTGAATAGTGGTGTAAAACATTACCAGACGAATATATGTTAAGATCGTAAAGGAAATTACATAAAAAAACAGTGACCCCTTTAAAGATTTCAACAACTGTTCACTCATCGAAAAACGACAAAAATCTATCACGTACTGAAAGATGCAAAGGATACCGCAAGCAGTCACAGATACTCCATCGAGCATTTTAAAGGAGAGAACGAACTGTCCGTGTTAAATAAGTAATCAACACTGGCTTAATTCTCGTGGACATCGCCGGCATTGTCGTCTGACGCCGCGCCGGGTGACCCGCCGCCGACGACTATTACTTAACGAGGACCATACAGTTTTCTCCTGATAAGCATTTACACAGCCGCAAGACACGCTCGTGTCTCGTATACCCTCGGTCTCGCACGTCGCGCGCATTCACCGAATCTCAGTCACCCGAAATCCACCCCGAACCGTCGCGCGAAAACTCTTCCGCCTTGGTCCAAACACATATCATTCGCACACAATATTCTGGTATCTCCTTCACACGCCGACAATCATTCCTGTCTCTGGATGTTGCCGTTCACGCCTCTCTGGGAGTGCCAGTATATTTTTTCAGCAATATTTGCAATGTCAATACTGTGACTCACGCATTCGTCGGTACTCAATCAAAGCACCATGTTTCTAAAATTCCGTCTATCTCGTCTGTCTTCCTTCCGGAGTTGGATTGAATAAATACAGCGGAGCAGGAAAGTGTTCGGGCACTTTTTAAAAACTTCTTTTTATTTGAATAGCTTTTAATGATAAGGAGAATAGATTACTGTACCAATGCTTTCTTTTAATTATGTTACTGCAATGAAAATGAAGAACTCGCGTTGTTCCGACTTTTTTATCCGAGTGTATAGTGACAATTTTAAAAATACGTTTCTATAACATGTGTATGTATGGTGATAGTTTAATTGTAATCGTTTAACATTATAAACTGCGGATTTTTATTATTTTTGATAATAATGTTTGCATCACATTAGAAGATACACTAGAAGAATGTGACATCATCTTTTTATCTTATAGAATTAATCGAATGATTAACCGGGGATAAACATTTTTATCGAACTTATGTTACTTGCAATTAATTTAAACAATTTTTGTTTTATATAAATATCCACGGTCTAGATTTATTTCGAAAAAATTATTTTCGTTTATCTTCCTTTAATCTCTTCTTATTGATTGGAATTGAAAATAAGATATACTATAGAGGAAGTTATAATATGTAAAATCAAGTAATGCATTTTTAGCAGTTGATACATAAAATATATATGTAATAAGTTATCCAACTTCATTTTCAAAAGGTTGAACTTTTTGAGTTATTTATCTCACGCGTCCATTTATAAATGGTACGCCCCTATAATCGAAAGATTTGCAGTCATAAGTAGTAGTTTCTATATTTATGAGAAAAGAAATGATATATTATATAATTATATATTGCGGAAGAATAAGTAAAACAACACAAAAATCTATAAATGATTAAAATCGTTATCAGACTAAATTATTGCAGCAGTAAGACATAAAAATTACATATGGACGGTTCAAAAGCCAATTAGTCTATTAACCTCAAAATTAAAGTAAATAAAGATTTCCCAAATTAGCTGCAAGAAGATAACGTTGTCACTAATAGTGCGAAGTGCAATTTTGATTACAAGACTACATACAAATAAACTTAATCAAAAGAGAAACAAAAGGAAACTCGAGTTATTCGGTTGCCAACATAAGTGCTGTCACCTATTGTTTATTTATAATGAAATCGAGTAAATTGATTTGCCGACTAAAGGATCGTATTTGCTCATACTGCACAACTCATTTTCAAAGAAAGATGAATTTATGCTGATTAGCTTCTGAACCATCCACATGTTTTAAGTGCATTATATCAAACTATATTTTTGCAAGTCGTGCGCTGAAATTTTACAAAACTTCTGCATCGCGATACCTTCTTTTCCGCGGGTACAAATGACAGGAAACCGCGCGACGATAAAATCCCATTGATCTAAATATCGCAGAGCGTCGCGTCTACCAAGGCGTGCGAAATTGATTCGGTTTCTCGCTCGGAAATATGTGTCACGATTGTATCGGGCTCGTCGAACGCGCGTATACTTTACAACAGGGCCATTGATAAAAAGCTTAGAAACGGCGTAGCGCGCACGACGAGTCCCCGCGAGCGTATTAGTACCAGCGCGGCTCCATTGAGAATTGTTATTTGTTCGTGGAAGCGGAAAAGGGATATGCTACCCGCTTCCTGGAATCAACGCGTCGATCCTCGTTCGCTATTTCTCGGCGAAAAATTCCGAAGAAGAATCATCGAGTCGACGTCCGATTCTTTTGTGTCGCGAGTTGAATATCGCGAAAGTGGTCGAATTATTCATCCTGCTTTCATCCCGCTCCGAGGGTCGAAGACGGATACCGAGGGTGTTCCGGTGGTGGAGGGGTCGCTGCTTGTCCGTCCTCTCGCAGGTTCGCCAGGGGGGCTTCTCACGCGCCCACGGCGTCTGTCATCGGTGTTCGGGAATTCAAACAGAAAACGGAGAAGAGCGAGACGACTCGCGGAAAGTTTTATTTACTTCAAAAACGCGGCGCCAAGGATCCTTGAGCCGGCGCGGACGGAAAATAAAGTTTTGGCCCGGAGTAGCGAGACGCGGCAAGATGAAGAATCAGAAAAACCGGGAGGAAGAGTAGTAGTCGGCGGTTACCGTTCTCGGTTGGCGAGAAGAGGAACGACAAAAAATCGGGGAAGAGTTGAAAAAGTCAATTATCGTGGCAATCCGAGTTACTGCTCCGGCTCGTAGAAGCTCGCCAGCTTAGCCAGAGCCGGCGAGACGCGATCCGGAGGAGCTACGCGGAGCTGAAAGAAGAAGCTGTGCGGAGCAGCGCGGTGCGGCGAGACGGCGCGTGCCACGTGTAAGCTGCGAAACCGACGTAACTCGTCGTTTGCGCACAGCTGAACGTTAAATTATTTTGCCGGGAGTAAGTGGGTTATCCACCGGAGGAGAAAAAAACGAAACTAAAAGTGACTTCACTCTTTCCGGGCATACACGGCCTCCGCGGAGCGTTACGAATATCCATGAAAATTAAGTACCACTCTCTTCCCGTATCTATAATTTAGACCCGAGGCGCCGAGGGCCGACGAGATTCGCCGTGGTGTCGGCCAGACGAGCAGTTCCTCTTCCGGCGAGAGCCTTTCGAATTTCGCAACCGGATGGGTCCGCTGTGTGATATTCGTACGCGCTTTTCGCGCATTACCGTGCCTCGGCGCGGTTTAACCGGTGTAATCCTATTAGGGGGGACATTCTGCTGTGAACACTTCAATTCGAATTCCTTCGCGACTTTTTCCGATACGGAGCATACCAGATCGAAAATTAACCCTTAGCACTCGAGTGGCGACTCTGCGGCGCCATTCAAATTACTGTAATACATTCCAAAATTATTTTTAATAGACATCGCCAAAGCTTAGATTTAAAAATTGTTCAAAGTATAACTATTATATGAGTCACGAGACTCAATTTCATATGCATAAATTAAATATTGCTACATAAAAGGGAGACACCAGAAGCCAGAAAAATGATTTTAGATTTACATTTGAAATGGCTTCGAGTGTAAAGGGTCTTAGGCCCGACGCGTCATTATAGTGGCTTTCATGGATGTTTCATGCTTTGTATTATTAATTATTAAAGTAAACGATTAAAGTGAAAGTGTATATGTGCAATACACTAAGAAAAGAATAAATATAGCTAATACTATATATAGCTATACCAAAAATATATATATATTAAGAAAATGGTAATTTAGTTATAAAAAATTTCATTCGCGCAAAATCCTGCCGTGCCTAAGAGGTTAATAAACTCGAATTTCATGATTGCGAATTAATTTGGATTTCAAAATTGAAGATACGTAAATTTGAATTTGAAGATCGAAGATACATGAATTTCAATTTGAAGGTTCTAGATACATGAACTTGGATTTGAAGATTGTACATGGCTGAATTTGAATTTGACGATTGATGATGAATAAATTTGAATTTGATGATTGAGGGAACGCGTGAACTTGGATTTGAAGATTGATGATACATGAATTTGAACTTGTAGTTTGAACACGGACGAATTTGAATTTGGCGATTGATAATGAATGACTTTGAATTCAATGACTGATGATTGATGATGAATAAATTTGAATGTGCTGATTGAAAATGAATAAATTTGAATTTTATGACTCGTGATGAATAAATTTGAATTTGATTGAAGACGCGTGAATTCGGATTTGAAGATCGAGAATACGTGAACTTGGATTTGAAAATTGAACATGAGTGAATTTGAAATTGTCCATTGAAAATTAATTCGTTTTGAATTTGCTGAATTAAATTGAATAGCTGATATAATATTTTATAATAATAATACCACTTGTAATATAAATAATTTATGATCATATATATGGTAATAACACTTTCAGGACCATTCCATAAAATTGAAACAATTTATTTGACGCTAAACCTGCCATGGCGGTGAAACTGACCTGTTCCACATTTTCCATTTTAGAATTGTTAAAATTGTAGAAACATTTACGTATTCGAAATTATTTGACAAATTCCTTACGTGGGGCATGCAGTAAAAATGGCGAAAAATTCTGTCTTGTTATTATTGTAAAGCAATTTTCTTGCATTGGATAGGTTACAATAAAATTTCGAACCTTGAATATATGATATTAAGAACTCAGTGTCAACTTTGATCAAATAATTCAGGTAACCAAATACACTCTACCATAATTATGAATTAATATTGTTGCGGGCTTCGGGAACCTCGTCCGGTTCCCGTCGCCCCGTTTGCCCCGTTTCACACGTTCGCGGCATAATGGACTATTTATTTACACAATTTTACAATTATACAGTTCTACAATTCAATATACAAAATCGATCAATTAACTTCAACGTCACAGATTCACTGTCAAATCGCAACTGCCAGAGTTCAGCTCGGTCGGAAGACCCTGAACCCCGTTGCCGTCTTTTATTTGAAGGGCGAATTCTAAGGCGGCACCGGTCATCCATCCGGTGCTCGTAACAATATTATGAAACGATGTATTTCGACAAAATTCTGTATCGTTAGGCGAATAAATAACATTCATTTTACTGTCATGCGAGACTAAGATCCCAAACATACTGCTAGAATTATGTGAAAATGATCTACAACAGGTAAAACATACTTCTGAAGAAAACCGCATGGAATAGCCACGCTCTGAATTTTAAATCTCATAAAGAAACTATAGGATCAATTAGACATAGAAATTCGATATTCGAAGAGACATTTCTGAAAATTATAACAGGCTGAAAGAAAGAATAATTTTTCGGATGTTGCAATGAAAAAGTTTGAATAAGCATTCCAAAATCAATAAAAAAAACTTTAAGAATATGTTAGTACATAGGCGATAAGCAAATTTAATTGTTTCTTATTGTTATTAGTGAAATATTAAATACGTTACTGGTAAAATATATTCTCTAATATAATACAAAGTAACTATAAAAATCGTAATAACTATAAAATCGTAAAAAAAATCGTAATAACTCATAATAACTATAAAATAATAATAATAAATCGTAATAACTATAAAAATCGTGTACGTATGTACATACGAGTGACATAACAATCACTGAGTCAAAGTAGTTAATAGTCTGCTTTTATACATTTGAATTGCTATCGAAATTCAATGTCTTCTGACTAAATTGCTAAAATATCCCACCGCGCACCAGTTTCGGAACACTCCGTATAGATAAATGTATTTATGAGACGGCAATGTAGCTCAGAGGTAAGGGTCTGGGTATCCAGTCGCGAACAGACACAAAACCGAAGCCACCGCTGTTCGTGCGAGGGTGAAATATACTTTTGACGTGGAGTCTGCGGGGGGAACTAGACCCAAGGAGGTCTCGGTCTTGGCAGAGACCCACCGACTATCGCGCCACATCTGGAGGTTTATGACACGTCAATCGCTATTAAGCTGGAAGCCGGGACGCTAAAAGCGCACGTGTTTACTGATAACGCGCGGTTATAAATTAACTTTCAGGGATCCACGGCCGATATTAAGTTGACGAAAGTTAAAATTGCCGGCGTGCCGTGCTATCTCGGGAACAGCGGGTTCCAGTTGTCAATGCCATAAACCTCTCGTTGTAAAACCTCCGAAGAAGGCGTATTCGCGTCGCAGAGCAGCGGCCGCGCACGGTTTGGATTGCGAACCGGTTCTCCGCGGCCGGTGTTTATTATACAACGATAAATATTACACTGTTTCGAGGGAATTTTTTAGGTGGCTCAGCAGCGAACGCGGCAACAGACAGCTCGACCAACAATCGAAACGAAGAGGGATTTTTATTAAAACGCGCGAGGACGTGTATCGAGTGGTGCGGCTGAAAACCTGCTGGTGGCACACTATTGGCCAGAAAGCACCCGACAGCGATACAAAATTACAAAGCTATGCCTAATTTTTTGGCGATTTTAAAATCCGAATTTATACGTGCGATTTTATCAACTATAAATACGTCAAAATTTAGAAGCGTTGTGTTCTAAAGTTGTTAAATTGGATTTATTTAAATGTATAATTCAAGGTGCTTCACAATTTCGATAATCATAAATTAAAAATTATATAAGAGAATGATTTTAAAAAGAATTACAAAATATAATTTGATTGGCGGTGGTACGTTTTGTTTTATATTCATTTATAATTCTATATCTAGGAAAAGGTAAAAATTGTATATGATAAGTACTACGAAATAATAAGATATATGTGAATCGTTGGCCTTGGTAACAACTTGCATAGTTTTCTAATATTTTTAGTCGTATTTCTACCGTTCTTACTAGATCATTTTTTTAACTCATCAAGAGTTTGAAATTGTCAACTGATATAAACAACCCTGAAAAATTCTCCCCAACAATTTTCTATTTCGTTGAGATCCGGAGATCTTTTTTCGTTCATCAATACCTGGAATTTCTCTTTACAAAAATCGTTTTCACTAGTTTCGCCGTATAAATAGACGCATTCTACATACTGACATGCCCACCTACTTATAAAATGATAAATCTAACGATCGTTTCATATTAAACAAAAATTGCAACTTAATATATTTTTTGTCTCAGAGTGTACACTTACAAACCGGGACTTTTTACCGCTTTCGGGGCGTCTCTTGCTCCATAGCGTTGCGGTAGGAACGCATTGAATTGCGTGCACGAATACTCGCGATAAACCATTTTCCAATTTTCCGCTCGAATCTACCGGAACGCTTTCTCTTCCACGCTGCTCGGAAAAATTCCGCTCCCTAAGTTGCAGTCCGCGGTATCGGCGGGCTTCACTCGCGATACGGCCGGGGCTTGTAATGCACCAGATGCCACCCGAAGACGCCTTCGATTTTCCAGAGAATTTTTGTACCACACCGGCGGACAGATGGCCCGCGAATCGTATCTATCGCCGCTCAACAATATTGGGCCTCCTCCCATCGAGCTTACCTTACAGCCTCCCCCGCTCTCTAAACCGTCGCCACGCCATAGCCGCGGCAACCTCCCCCCCCCCCCCGGGGGGGGGGGGGGGGGTCGCCAGGTCGCGATTCGCATTATGCCTTGTATATTGTGCGACTGGCTATATAGAAGCCGGAGCAAATATTTTGTCTGCACGTGCATACGCTCACCTCCGCGCAAGGTGATTACATACATATGTAGATGCCGCGGATCTAATAATGGAAATTATGTCCGGGGTATATCTGCGATGCAACATGGCGATCCGCTTGCGCATACAGGCCCGAGGGACACAAAGGAAGTCGCTTCGGAGATTGTGTTTACCAACAAGTTTTTCACCGAGGTTGAACCGCGACCGGGACAAGTCTTTTGTCATTTCCAGATTCTGCGACGCGAATTCGTCCTTTTGTAGATCCTGTTCGACTATTTTTTCACACTCGAACGGCAAACCTTTTTCACGAAATTGTAACTAAGTATGCATGAAAGCAGGTTTCGTTTTATTTTGCAAATTTGTTTCACATGTTTTGTGGCATAATCCTTCTTAATTTTGGTATAAACTTTGATAAAACACGTGAGAAGAAAATAATATTGTCAAAAATTAATATTATACTATTAATTAATTTAACATCAATTGATTTAATATTATAAAAAATAATATTATATTTATTTAATAATAAACATAATTTCATCACTTAATCCCTTGTCGTACTATTTTCTTTATAGTTACAAGGATGAGCATTATATCTACTGTAATCATTTTTTAGAAGGAAAAGGAAACATATTTATTGCGCTTGTCTATATTTATTCAAATGGTTAAATGCCGATGACAAGATGACGGATTTTTATTTCAGCTTAAAAGAACAGAATAACATTTATACTTAACAAGATATTAATAGAAATCTGTATGACGAGCCAGACTCGTCAAAATACCGCAAGGGGTTAATACAATAATTCTCTCATGCCGCGTACATATCTTCCACATATTCATATAATAATTATAAAACATCTTGTGCAAATAACAGTTGCAACAAAATCAATAACAACATTTGCCTAGAAAATATTTCTTACATGGAATTTAAGTCTTTTCACTGCTTGCATTATGTAAAATTAACTTCTCGCTTTTCATCATTCACTTTCTACAATAATTTCCAAAGAAATTCGTTAAAAATATTTAATGTTATATCTACACATTTAGGATGGAAATACCCACAAAATGGATTTGTTTCGCAAAATGATGAATTTGTTTCGTGAATGGGTGAAAATGTCATTTGCAAAGAGGGTGAATTTGGAGCATAAAGCCATGGCAATTGGAAAAACGAGTTTCAACCTGTGTTCGTTTATTTTGTTGAGTGAAAATATCGGGAATTGCCATTTTTGCGTTTAATAACCGTTGCTTGTAATTTTCCAAATGCCAGTAGTCAAGTGGTTTCTGTGCGAACGTTTTATGATGTATTCATCAATTCTGGGTTTTAAATAAAACTCGTGTTGTCTCGTCTGCGGCTATGGAAAATTGTTACGTTATTTACAGAACAATATTTGTTTATGGAGAGGCGTCAAGTGTACGTTTTCGTATTTATTAAGTTATATTGAATGCAGTTGTAGTTACATTCCTGAATTTTGTATGTGAATTCGAAATCATTTTTACAGACATTTTATTATACATTCTTACGTTATGTTCGATTTCAAAAATTAAAATATATAATATATATATTTTACATAATATGTTTAATAATCTTTAATTCTCACCAGTCCCTCATTACTACAGCTTAATATATCCTTTGATATAAAATTGAAACAATTATAAAAATTGTTAGATCGAAGTGAACATAGTTATGTATTCTCGATTATAACTAATAATTTAGAATTTCATTTTAATTAGCTATCCGAATTGCATTAATTCCAGGGACGAATGAGAATTGATATGTTGACCGCTATAACCTCGACACCCTTCGTATAACGTTAAAGATTAATTCCTGACATAACATAGTTACATAAACTAAATTTTTCATTTCAGATTCGTTGATCCTAAAATAGTTAAAAAATAATAATTCAAATAAATATCTGCAGCTTTGGTTTCATTATCTATTTAAATATAATTAATACCATTACATCATATCTCACATTTCAAAACCTATCAACGTTTATCTTATATTTACTAAATCTACCAAGTTCTAAAAATGGCTGTGATTTCTTATTTTATACAAATGACAAGACTGAGTTTATCAAGACTGTTCTCCATTATATTATAATACCGTGTGCTTAAATTAGAAAGTTTATTCGATCGTTTCTTATCAGAACGTCTTCTTGGTTAAAATAACTTTGAAACAAAAAGTATTGAACCGATCATTTTGACTGGCACGCGGTACGTTCGGTTTTGAACATATACACCGCCGCGAAATAAACCCTGTCATCTAAAATAGAAAATAGATTAATTCGCAGCGGAGCAGAGTACGTCGCTTAAATGCCGGCCGTTCGTCATGCCAGCCGGTAGAGCATGCTAATCTAAAAGCACAAAGATATCCGCAACCTACTAATGACATCTGATAAACACTTCGCTGGTATCCAACTCGAACCTATATTGCCCAAAATGCATTTGTACACACGCGGATGGGTATTAACATACTAACCTAGTTATGTATATTATAATTACGGAATATATATATATATATATGTATTTATATATATACGTATACACATAATATTCATCCATTCACAAGACGTACATATACAAACACGTATAGTATATGCACTGGAGATCGTGGTCCACGTATATACAGCATGAGTATATCTAATATTCAAGCCTCCGTAAATACATACCTACACGCACGCGGGCAACGGTATTACGTGCACCCACAACCGATATAGGTCGCTTATAGGTAGAGGGTAATATTCGAGGATGCCGAAAGCACGTTCGAGCGATCGATCTCTTGGTCTGGCCCTCCCTCTTAGCGAGTCTTAGTCCAACGCAAGCTCTTTCGGTTCGCGGTGCCGCTCCGCTCCGCTCTTCTCTGCTCTGCCTCGCTTCGCTCCGCTCCGCGCTGGTTGCATTCAGGGTTACAGACTTCAACGTCGCTTGGAGAGAAGCACGACTTGCTTCTGCCAGAGGATCAGGGGAACGCTGGGCGGTGAGAGAAAGGGAGAGAGAGAGAGAGACAGAGAGAGCGGGGAAAGTAAACTACAGGAAGATGGAGTGAGAGGGGTTGAGAGAAAAAGAGAGAAAATGGTAGTAGTCGGGGAGTAGCAATGATCGATACAGCATCGATATTTATACACTTAAACTGTGATATTAATGCAAATATGTAAAGAAGATTTACGTAACTTACGATTATAATTAATTATAATCAATAATTACAATAACAATAACAAAATAATTACATTACAATAACAATAATTAATTATAAATATAATTTAAGAATATAATATTATATGTGCTTACAATGAATATAAAAAGTCCCATTCGTGAATGTGCTTGTCCTATTCAATGCAGTCTATCAAGATGATGGTTCAGATGAATAAGATGGATAATGCGGATAATGTGGATAAGATGGATATGGTGAATAAGGTGGATAAGGCGGATGAGATGGATAAGATGATGGAAAATATGATGGATAAGGTGGTTAAGGTGGATAAGATGGATAAAATGTATGAGATGGATAAGATGGATAAGCTGGATAGGATGTTTAAGATGTTTAAGATGGATATGATGGATAATATGATGGTTAATGAATGAGGCAAAATACACTTCTTATATAAATTAAAAATGGAGCAAGTAAATGTAGAAGAAAGTCACATGCACTATGCATTTCTTATGGTCTCCATTTTACTTGGTCTTTCGAATGGCTCAAACTACAATAGAATTGAATAGATTATCGAGCGTTCTTATCTTCCCTAAATAAAAGTGTCTGGTTCATGACAGTGCTTCCTTACATCTCGTTCATTCTGCGATCACGCAGATGATCTCATCCTTGCTTCAGGTAAATTATCCGAAGCCGTGTCTGTAAATACTCAGGATGTCATGTAACTGGTTGTACAACCACGAGTTAATGGCTCATTCTACGTAAAAACAGTCGAAGTATAAAACTAACATTTCTTTATTTAAGGCTTCGTTTTCGAGAAAATTGAGATGGAAGTTGTACCAAGTTCGACAAGAAGCAGAATTAGGATACTACGATGAGACGTGTCACTTGATACCTATTCGATGATATCATTTTTTCAACCTACTTTTTCTCGGAAAGGAGCCTGGAATGAAGAAAATTTATTCTGTATGTTCAACTTATTTTTTTACATAGAATCAGCGCCGATCCGGTTATATCACGTTACATGACACCCTGTGAACGTATATTCTAAGATCGAGAGAGAGAGAGAGAGAGAGAGAGAGAGAGAACTCGAGCGAGGTGGAGAATGCTGGGGAGAGACCGAGTGACAGGGGTCGCGAGCGAGGTAGCAAGAGGAAGAGAGAAACGGAGATGGCGAGAGGGGACGTTGGCGCGACGGAGCACGGACGAGACGATGGAAAGGGGGAGGGTCGGCTCCTCTGAGTAGGTATCTCAACTTACGATTGCCCCGGGGGTGTGCACAGAAGTGCAAAGCAATCGTCTCCTATCCCGACCTCGTGGCGGCTATAGGTTCTTCTGGAAACGGTAACGTATCGAAATACATGCACCGGAAACGTTCGGCCCGGCGTTAGTCTTTACTTTCCCGGAGCCCCCGTTACGCTCGCGGAATCCTCAACTCCCGGAATTCCCCGCGAACTCTTCCCTTTTTTTTCCTCTAACCTCTAGCCGTTTAATGGCCGTTTCCGCGAGCGCCAGACAGCCCTCCCCCTCTCTCGCCTCTTGTTTACCAGGCACGATGAATGCACGCGCAATTATAGCGGGAAGAAATTGAAATTGCCCGCTCATTCGCCCTCCGCTCCAGATGGTTTATCCGCTCCCTGCCTCCGGGGAATTTAGGTGCGGCAAGGTGCGAAACAGTTGTTCACTGTGGATTTATGATCGTAGATCTGCCGCGCGGGCCCAGGCGCCCGGTGATATATTGAACATCGGAAAAAGCTACGACAGAAATTACGGAGGAAATCTGAATCGAGGATTCGAGTCGTTCTGCTTTCACGGGTAATCCTAGTTAAAGCGTGTGTCGAATTTGTTTGGGGAGATGCGGGACTTATAAGCAGATGCTATAGAGATATTAGGGGATTCTAAGGAGTACTAATAATTTTGTGTATTTATGGCAAACGTCGGAGAACGAAATTGGAAACAGTGGAAGGCTTCAAAGGAATTGAGAATGTTAAATCTCAACTTATTAAAATTCTTGAAGTAAGAAAGAAAATGACATTTGGCTGATTTGTCTTATGATTAATGTTTATTTTCCGTCAAGATTCGCAGTTTATTACTGGGTTTTGAATGGTTGTGTAGTGTTGCTTTTTCAATTCATAGATTGATTATAAGAAGATGCGAAACAGTTGATGAAGATGTGAATCATACATTTAAATTAAGTAAATTTCAAGTTGGTTGACTCATTAATTTTTGTGTTATAATACATACTAACTTAAGTACAGTAATTTAACCTAAAATTTTAGTAACCCCATTTGTTCGTATTATCAAAGAGAAATATCTTTTCAGTAGATTTTAATGTCTATTACCTTATAATTTTCACAACAATTGCATACGTCGCGTACAACGTATACACACAGTAATGAGAACAACGATTCCATCAATTCTAATGAATTTAAATTTCTATTCTGGTTAACAATTTGAAAGTTAAGCATCCATTCGTTTTGTCTCGTGATCACTATACGTATTTTTAGCAACTACAACATTGTGTCGGCACATGTACTCAAATTGAAAGTACCCTCATTACGTTCGACGAAATGACCCGACGCGTGGTCACGCACCATGCTCTTTAACATACTTGTGCGACGCGCAACTGTAAAATCGATTGTGACTCTGTTAACGCTACGAATTTCCTATTGAAACTTCAGCAACACATTTTCAAGCGGTATTAATTTATACTAAAAAGAAAAAATAGATTCAACTCGATCGAGTTGTTTTTTTTTCTATGATCGTCTTAAAATTAAATATTCGTTCAAAATAAAATAGAAAATTGATTCCAGTCAATCGAGTTACTTTAGTTCTTTGATCATTACGAACTTAAATGTCCATTAAACTTTTAACTATTCCATATTATCTGATCCTTTAACTACTATTATCGTATTACTTTATCCTTTAACTATTATAGCATTGTCATCACACAAATTTTAATTACAATTAACTTCATAATATTCGAAGCAATAATCGCATTAATGCACAATCTTAGATTCTATATAAAAATTCGCAGTCTAATTATAGCAGTCGAAAATCAAATAGAATAGTGACTGTAATAAATAAACTACGAACATTATGCATTTAAGAAAAAAATGCGAGAATAATTGAACCATTAAAAAGTACTACTTTCTTACTGACAACACACTAATGTTTAACATAAATAATAAAAGTCTTTGTAGTTCCATCGTCGTTCTATCAAATAACACAATATTTTTATTTCTCATACAAATCCTCAGTCGGTAATAGAAAAATACTGTTTCGTTTCGACTAAATACAGCTGTGTAACGCTCCAAGTTCTTAGAGCCCGCTTAAAATCTCGAGCACGAGTCTCACATAATATTAAAGTAAGTGGTTAAAAGTGTCAAACTGTGGGAACACGGGGTTAGCCGCGCGAGTAACTTGTGTCGCAATGTCGTCGAAGTGGATTCGGAGCGCCTGTAGCCAGACCTGAGACGGTCGAATTCACCGAGGAATTGGAATATCCATGGAATTTAATCTTATTACGGTTACCTTAGTTTGGTCGCAGGCAGATACCCCACTGGAAAACAAAGTAATTGTCTGTCGACACGGCCCCTTGACTATACGGTTCTTCTCGTAACGTATCAGGATACATGGTTGCGAGAGGGAAGAACGGAGCCACCGTTATCCTCCAGTTTCGGACTCGAATTACAGACGGCGGATCCACAACTCACGGAATTTACGCGGGGGGGGGGGGGGGGGGGGGGGCGGGGTGGTGTGGGGGGGGGGGGGGGGGGGGGGGGGGGGGGCTGTAGCTGCTTTCTTTCGATCGGTGTTGTTTACAGGATATTTCGTTGCACTTTACGGCTGGCGGGCGGGCGGGAGGCGCGAGATTTACAACGATAAACTGGGTTAAGTTCAGTTAATTCGAGTTTAACGGCCTCGGAAACAAAACGCTGACTAAACGTTCGAGCGCCGCGTCGAAACTTGTAAACTATTCTTGACTGTCGCGTCGCGAGCACTCTGTCAGGGACAAATAGGCGATACCCTACTAATTTGCACGGTTTTATTTAACCCTATGTACTCGAAGCTATTTGAACGCTAATTCTAAAATAACTTTTCTGACATATAGCATTTCAATTTTATATGACAAAATGTATTTTATGCGTATAAAATTGAATTTTGTAACTCGTACAACAACAGTTATACTTTTAATAATTTATGAAATCTAATTTTGCATAATATAAAAATTATTTTGGAACGTGCTGTAATAATTTCAGTGGTGCCTCAGAGTCATCACTCGAGTGCAAAGGGTCAATACACGGCGATAATTTATATCAGTGATTTTTTGTAAATAATAAACGTTGGAAAAGAGAACAAGAAAGTAGAATGTATATTTTGGTAGCAATATGAAAGGGTATCTTAATATTTTACTTTTTTAATATTTTTCAAAAAACAAAGATGATATCAAATTTTTTAGACGAAATGCTATATATTTTAATCGTCATCATAATGATATAAATAAATGAAATCAATTTAATATTTCGTAATATTGCATTTACTATGTGTTGCGACGGCAACATCGAAGGTCGAAAGTGCCTAGCCATCCCTTTAGTTATTAAGTCATAAACATGCGAATAGACCGACAATAGGTAAAAAATCCGACGAACGACGACTAACGAAATCACTTTACGACTACCGTACTTAACGAAACTTGACTCGACGAATGGACAACACGTGTGACAGAGCCACGGTACTGTTGCACGGACCATTCATATTTACTGTAACAAAGAAGACGACGCAAACCAGAACTTTCTAACAAATTTCCCACTCTTCATTCCAAATTTCTTGCGATACACCCACCTGCAATCAAAAACGCTTCTTTTCCTCCACCAAAAACTACCCTCCCCCAATCAAACGGAAAACCGAGGTGACAACAGACAGAACACGACGAACGAAAGACAGATCAAAGTAACCATTCAAACATAACGCATTCATACAAAGGTCAAAGCAAACATTCATACATAACGCATTCATACTAAGAACGAACGTATCATTCAAACATAACGCATTCAAACATATTCCGAAATCGCGTATATTATACTTGTACAGTGTCGTAAATAAAGTGTAAATAGAAGCAACCAAGCGTCTGTATCACTACGGCATTGTATCAAACGCGTACATACAATCCGGTCTTACAAGCCGGATCAACAGCAAACGCGTATACATAATTTTGGTCCATCGAGTCGGATCAACAACAAACGCGTACACACTCTGTGTAGTATTATAGTGTTACAGTGATCAGTAGACTGCGGATCTTTTTACAAAATAAAGTTTCTTTGTTAATTCCAATAAAGAAGACCTAAATAAGGGTTTCTTTCTTTCTCTAATCATTTTAGTAAATAGAAAACAATATGTAAAAATTTTATACGTTTCTAAATTCGTCTACTAATTTTTGCAATAAATGAATAAAATCTCAAATTATGTTCAATGTGATTTCCATTACCACCAATAAAAAATGTGTAAGATTTGTCGTCCCTAGAAATACGCGTGCCAACGAACAGTCATTCTTCGATCTCCGTGAGCGAACGCATCGACAGCCCTTAATTTATCGACAGATAGAACAAACGTTTCCTCGAAGTTTTCCACCCCTGTAGTTTAAGATCTATTTTAGACACACCCACAACCAATCAGGTCGAAAACGAAACTGACAACGGACACGACGCATCATCAACTCGATAGACCTCGACACGAATCACCTCACAAAGCAATAAGATCTTCGTAACCAGCTTAGTATTTCTTAGTATTATTTTTAACCAGCAACGACTTAGTATTTCTACGTGAAACCGATATATACTGTCAATTTGTTAAAATTCAAATATAAAGCCACTATATTGATCCGTATTTTTAATTAATAACTCGCTAACATATCAACATTTTCTCTAAGAAAGAGATAACTTCAAATCACCTCAGGTATCATTCTTCTTCGAGTGTAATGCAAATTTTGTTAGAAAGTATTCGATTATTTAAACTAGCCCCTCAAATTGTCGTGAACGAGCGAAACAGTGTTTAATCCTAAACCCTTAACCCTTGACTGTCAATTACTGCCTTCGGTAAATATTTTATATTTCCAAATTGGAGCGTGCAAGTGAATTTACGTCGAAGCATGGCAAACTGGATAAATCAATAGAGAATAGATGAATAATTACATTAATGTATATTAACGATGACTTGTTTAAAGTTGCGTGGGGCCGCCGTGGCCGACGTAATCCGTTTAAGGACTAAGACCCTCGTCGAAGTAAAATCGTCGCGTGCAAAGGGTAAAACACGTATTTCCTCTGCCGACTATGGTCGGATTTTTAACCCGGAATTAGTTAGCCTAATAATTTTTTGTTTGGAATTAATTTTCAATCTTGCACAAAATATTCCGCAATTTTTGATGTCCGAATAATTACGGAAAACTGACGCACGAATTAATTGTAATACGAAAATAAGTTTACGATAACGTGCACCTTGCTGGTATTCTATTAAGAATTTATTCATTTCGTTTCTACTGCAATATTTTGAAAACCAAAAACAATTTTTCATAATCGACACGATTGTCGCTATACACATTCGTTTAGTTTGTTAGAAATATCCACTCTAGCTGTTTTTACGCGTGATAAAATCTGAAGGCTTGTTTACCGTCAGGTTTGTCACACGTGTGCCACCGACATTAACTATCACTTCACGCTGAACAAGCGACGCGACGCGACATAGTAACGAAGAGTATACAGATATGCTTCTTGCATTACGAACATGTAGCGATAATGCATGGAAATGCATCTGCCGTGGTACTGCTATTATCGCGAACGATATCCTAATCGTCGTCACCCGGATAAGCAAGTTATTACAATAGCTAAAGTGGTTGGTTTACTACTGTCATCTGTTATCTCTTCTGCACTTGTATACAAATCTGAAAATCAAATTAGCGAATGTTATCTGTTGCGGGTATTGGATTCGTTTCAAGATGTTTTATTTTTTCACGGAAACAATGCATTCTTGATCTTGATCGTACTTCAGTCCAAACTCTGTTTTTTAATGCAGAATTAAATAAATATGGTAATTCAAGCGACGAATTTGAGAAATTTATGTAATAATAACTTATTATCATATCATTTACTGTAACATTTTACGCTTCTGTTCTGTTTATAATACAATGGGATAATCTTTTTATGTATAATGGAATTCTTTGGAATTTAATGTCTAACTAATTAGCATGTTCTGTGATAAAATACGTTTTAAGTATTTATTTCGATAAGAAAATTACCAAATGGAGTAATTGAGAAATTATATTACAACCGAGTATGACATTTATGAACACAACATTTAGATACGAAAACGAGACTGTTAATCAGTGCACATTAATCTGGGCAATTAACTTGACAATTATAATCCAATAACGCGTAATGCGGAAGATAATATCAAGAAAATTTACAATATATGTGTATATAACGATGTCAACAGGCTCTATTAATGGATGCTGCATCGAATATTAATCATTTGCAAAGCTAATTTTTGTCTTCAGAATAAGATAGAACGAGACAATCTCTGCTTCACGTATGTTTTATTTATTTTGTTTAGTTACTGTTAACATTTATTCTGTACTTTTATGATTATTACTGTCCTGCCTGTACTTTTGCGTATTATATTATATAAAAATATCTTATATCTTGAAAATGCAATATAATTTTGAAACTCTTTAAATTTTTATTTGACCAAAATATTTTTACGCAAATACATCAAATCCGCACTCTAATTATCACGTTTCTAAATGTTGATAACAGTAGGATAACATTTTCTTTCAATTCATAAGAAATGAATAGCAGTCAGAAAAAAAGTAATGAACGAGAGATAATTTGAAATGCATTAAGCACGTTCGTATCTGCTTATTGCAACGGTATAGCAAAAGATAGACATTTCGCGGTATCCTTTTACTTGATCCAGCTTCCAGAAGTTTAATTGTACTATATAAATAGAGAGAACGGAAATTTCGTTGACATGAGTTACGTGGATTTCCTTCGGGCAAACGGTTTAAATGCGAGTAATATAATTCAAGAGGAATAAACATTTAATTCGCTCGTAAATAAGTTCATTTACGTGGCACCTGAAACTTGGACTCCCGCAATGCAACGAGTCTCGCGGTTTTACCCCGTGGCTGTTGATCTTACGAACGCTAATCTTACGGTATATATTAATTCGGGTAATTTCCTGTAGCTTAACAGTGGCACGTATAGGAAACGTTAACTTCGGCGATGATTGAATCGCGGTAGTTTGCGATAAGAAATTATTCTACGTTCCTCAAATTATTCCGCTACGATCGAAACTGTCTCATTTTATTCGAAGTTGCGACAACTGCTCGCGAAATTCGCTGTTTGCCACATGAAACTCGTGTATACTTCGTAACACGATGCATTTCAGAACTTACAAATTTACAGCTCCGTGTTTGACGCTAGGTTTACGGAACACTCGAATCAACTGTCTTCTATTAGTTATAAACTATCTTCCATGACTTTATAAAGGTACCGATAATATACATATAGGACTTTTAAGGACTTTTATTCTAGTATTCGTCCAAAGTAGCAATTGAATAAATTCCTCAAAATCTATCTTTATAATCCCGTTAATAATATGAATATGAATAATAATCGATGTAATTAGCCTGCGGTTTGGTCCGAACTGAACATGAATCGTAAACAATACAAACAAAAATACAAGGACGATTCCTTTCACAGAGATGCATACTGCATGTTCTTGCTTTTTTCATTTTTATTACATGTCGGTTATATAAACAGCAGTAAATAACATTTTCATTGCGATTATTTTGCATTTACCATTTCAATAACAGTCCGCTTTCCACGAGGTAATTAACTTTCTTGTTGCAATTATTTTGTCACTTACAGGAGTAAAAACAACCCATCAGGATTAACAAAAGTTATTATTAATACCGTTAGTATCATACAATGAGAGAATAATATAAGTGAAGGAAATTTTCTGCGTGATAGTACACTTTAAATGTATTAATACAATTTCGCGTCTTATTATAGTGTTTCTGGAAATATGTACTTTACGAAAATGTTTTTTCTCCGAAATACTTATTCACGCTGGTTCTTGTTGAAGGACCAATTGTCGCGTGATCCTTGATACACTGAACTGTTTTAAAACTTAATCCTGCGACAACAGATTATCCTGGAAACCTTAGATGCAGAGATACGCAGGACAAATGGAGGGATACTCGTTACTTTCCACCCTCTTGCTCGAATTACCCGAAGAAAACATACAATTTTAGGAATCTCTAGAACTTGACTGTCTTCATTCTTTGATTCCTCTTTTTCCATTGCTTCTGTATCTACCGTCTTGATATTTACACCCCCAATTAATGACGGTTTAACGATTTCATGATCCGCCGGATTTATTATTTCGCGCAACGCTCGCAAATTGTATTCATTACGAGTTTTCTGCGCAATTCTCTCGGGTTACCCTCATTAATTCTCGAAATATGCGTGAACAAAATAAATTTGACGATAATATTTTTTTAATTTTAATAAACAGGCAAATGATTTCGTTTCCAGTCTGCGGAGCTCGGGTGACGCGAGGTTAATTGTATATGATCTCTTTTTGCCGAGTAAAAAGTTACAAAAGTGACAAACGTAGCAGTTACAATTGCGTTTCATACAGAGATCCATTTTACTTTGATCGTTGCTCCGAAACGATTTCTCGTTTGTTGTTTTCTGCGAAGTAGAAACGGCAATAAAAAGTCTTAAAACAATTCCCTGAATATTACACGTGAACAAACCCTTTTACGTCTGACCGTGTATGCATAAAATATTATACGTGGTTTTTGTGCAATAATAATGGAATTTGTCGTGCGATCCACCAAAGTCTTACAACTGTAAGAAAATATATATTTATATTCAGTTACACCTTATTGTATATTTAATTATATGATCTTGTCATTCTGGATTATGTGTGAAATTAATGCGAATGAGAACAGTTTTCAAAATTATCATATACATACGTTGGTGTGTTATAGAATTTCCAATACACTCCATTGACATGACTGTTTTAATTATTGTATTTCACGATATTACATTTTATACTCCAGATGTAAAAATGCAATTTCAATTAAAAATTACTTACAACGTCGAAAAATTTTATCGAAATATCTTCTAAAAACATTTATTCAGAATTCAGTCGATATCTTTAAAGCTTATTCGATAGCTTTAAAACTCCATGCCATCGATAAAACAGACTTGTTCTTTACTGGCAATTATTTAAAATTTTCTAGTTAAAATTATATTAGAAATTTTAAAGATTTTCTATTTAAAATTCTATTAAAAATCTTAAAGATTTTCTAGTTAAAATTCTATTATAAATCTTAAAGATTTCCCAGTTAAAATTCTATTAAGAATCTTAAAAAATTCTATTCTTAAAATTCTATTAAAAAACATTTGAATTTCTATAAATGACATATTTAGCATTCAATTCTATAACGTGTTACTTTCAAATCCCATACTCCTAGAATCTCTTCGAAAACAAAATATCACTTCCAAAATCTATTTCACTGAACTGACAAATCATTGAACGTTCATAAACCGTAGGAAATCTCCGTTTTTCTTAAAACACCCCCCGTCGAGAGGTGGCGAGGATAGGTTGCCGCGACCCTCGGTGTCTATCTCGGTAGCAATTCATCTCCGTTGAAGTCGTAACACGCTCGAAAGTTTTCATCGGCAACGGGAAACCAGCACCGAGGAAGAAACGTACCAATCGGTGGGGGGGGGGGGGGGGGGCGAACAAAAAATAGCACCGGCGGCGGATCAACAGCGCATTTTCATGAGGACATACGTATGTATTGGAAGTAGTTCAACGATCGGAACGTTTCCGGGGCACGCGAGTAATGCGCTTTCGAGACAAGAGCACAGGCGACGTTCTGCCGTTCAATCTTTCGGAGCGATTCGCTGGCAACGAATAGACACTAATAGTCGAAGAGGTTTGGTAAATTCACGGGAATCGGAATCGATCGGATGCCAGTCAGGGGATCGCCGCACCAAAAATCCTCAGATCGTGACTGCAGCCACGCTCTCGACCCTCCAACCCTCTCTACCTCTCTCAATGTCTCTCAATCTCTCTCTCTCTCTCTCTCTCTCTTTCTCTCTGTCTAGTCTACCTTGCTCTCTCGTTCTCTCTCTCCCTCTCTTTCTTTCTCTCGGTCTATTCTACCTTGCTCTCTCGTTCTCTTTCTCTTTCTCTGCCTCTCCCACCCTATATACCGAATACTTCGAATAGAATTCCGGAACATTCTTGACGTCCGTGACGTAGCTACCGAATTAACAGTGTGTACAAGCCCGGTGAAACGGCGGTTCCCTTCCGTTCGGGGTAGTTGTCGGTTCCTCTGCGGCAGTTCGCTCCTACATACCTGCGGTGGTGTCAGTTTTGCAGGTTTCTTCGCCAACTATTCCGAACTCTCTCGACTGGGAAAGACTTCTCTACCGCCGATTGTATTGTTACGACCAGCAGGACTAAGCAATTCCGCGTGGTCGAAGGTTTGCTCTTACGAATTTTTGTATGGTCGTAAACTGGTTGATGCCTGTATCATCGGATTCGTGTCAAATTACAATCATTTCACTGACAATTTCTTAACTGATATTAATCTCACCGACAATGTTACGTAATCCACGGATAAGGGTTACCGGGTCATTTTGACCCTCTGTATTCAAATTGTTAGCAATTAGTCGATCTTCGACAATTAAATTGAATAAACGATTGTTACAGTAGTAGCAACAGAAAGACTGATAACAGAATAAAACTGAAAACAGTTATACAGTTTTTCAGAAATTATTATCGTTATCACGAACATATGTAATATAATTGACTGTAGCAATCATTTTAATATAAAATTAAAAAATACACGCATGTTCATAGCATAGGTTGCGATTGTATGCGTTTATAGTATAGGCTAACAATTGCTGGTTAGGTGTCAAAAGCTATGGCAGCCAAAAAATTAATAACAGATCCTCCTGAAATCTCGATACACGTCTTCCAGAAAAAATCACATTTTGCCAGTGAGACCTGCCGAGTAAAATCGCCGTGATCGATTAATCGCACTTTCGGGCCCCTTTTTTGACATCGGATTCAATAGTCATCATTATTGTCAGTGGAACGTCGTCCATCCAATAAGCAACAACGTCGCCAAACAGGAGCGCGCGATTCATCCTGTATGGAGGCCGCCGAATGCGAGCGCGTTGCAGCTGATATGCACGCAATAGTACCTATTCCGATTCCAATAGTATTGCCGGTATAATGCATTGACTGCGCGGCAGTGTCGCGACACTATAATGGAACAGTAAATGGCAGTGTCTTAATAATGCCGTGTATAGCACGTGACATAATTCCGATGGTTTGACGTCGCGTCGCGCCGAATAGGCCGGATGAACTGTTACTACGCCAAGGCAAATTGTTTTTACCTTTGTAGTTAGGCTGATTTAGATATTGCGAGGATACTTGTTGTAGTAGTACTGAGTCGCACAACGACCGCGGCGCTGATACCGGATTGAATTTGAATGTTATTATTCGGGTTAACGTATTGAGCGGCATGGTTTAATGTATTTGTGATCGGCAGGGTATCAATCTGTCTTTTCTAGTACGATACATTATTATTAATCGGGTACTGATTCTGAGAATTTTAGAGTGATGTAATTAAGGCTGATGCATTATCTACCGAAATCCACAATTTACGGGTAAAGGCTTGTTAATCAATTGTTTAGTGACCGACTGCTTCGATCGTGCACCGATAAAATTGTTTCCAGTAATATTATCTAACAGTTTCGTTTGGAACTATCATGTGGAAAAAGATTGTTCAGATTTCTTTTGCATCTGCATAGTTATTGAAACATAGATTAATTATTTATTATTTATATATGTTATGCGAGAAACAGTTAGTTGGAGTCGTAGGATTCTGCGAAAATTCTTTGGTTAGTAACATACTATATTATTAACGTTACTTTATTCGCAAATGAAACAAATCCCTTATTATGTCATCCACGATCTAACTGATCTTATTATGTCATGCAGAACCTATTTCAGACTGTATGCGCCATGAGTTTAGAGATTACATGTGTATACACGTTTACTAATGACAGAATTCGCTCAGTATGGATGGTATACATAATACAAGGGAACTATAATTGATATTAGCTTGGGATATGGAGCGATAAATGCATATACAATTTATAACGAACACCAAGGAATCAATATCATTCAATTAGCGGTACAGCGTTAAGACAGGGAAAATCACTTGTTATTGTAAAATAGTCTACGAAATATTTAAAGTTTTTGTGCAGTTTTTCTTAATATATTGCTCTTTACTGACATGTTTAGACAGATTTATTTTCATCATTAAAAATATTTCTAATTGATTATGAAATATTCTTATAGGAATTGAATACATATATGTTATGTATGTATAAGTACGACTATATTACAGTACAATATTCATTCATTGGTACAGAAAGTTAATATCAAACTGCTTGATTACGTAACTTCTATAATAATGCATATTATATGCATCGAGAAATCAGTTTCCAATATTTTGACCTTAAAAATGGTAAAGAACGAATGAAATGAATAAGGAAATACGTTTCTACTCTCTCAGGAATAATATCAACGTTCATAATATCAATGTCGTGTATATTCGGAAAATATTAACAATTCAAAAGGTTATCAGACGTGCAAATATTTGCCGATACATTCGTCCGTTGAATTAACCGAATGGGATATGAGTTCCTTTGAATTTCAAAATTAGTTATGTTTCCTTTACGTATCAACATTCACATTATTATCAAGCATTAATTATTATTATTGCAGAATACTGTATAATTACTGTAGAAAAGGAAGGAAATTAAAAGGCACAATAGAGAGGTAAAAATATAATATGAAACAAAGAATCAAAAACTTATAAAATCTAAATAATAAATATCGTAAATAATATCGAAATAATAAATAACTATGACATTATAACAAACATTGCTAATTTTATAACGCTTTATTACTTGTATCACTTTATAACAAAAATGGCTAAAACAAAATGCAAAACAATAGGAAATATTTGAATACTTTGAATGTTATGAATGTTTAAATGTTATTAATTGTAACATTAATTGTATTAATTGTATTATTATTGAATGTTTAAATGTTACATTAATTTCAACTTAATAGAATAATTAAAGGGAGCATGAAATGTGAAAAGAAATTACTAAAGTAATAAATAATGGAAACAATTTTTATTTTCCATAAAAATCTGCGGTCTAATGATTAAATTCAAAATCGAAAAATTTTAATATAACATTACTTAGCTTCCAAAATATTCTTCTATTGTATATTCTTCCATTTTAGCCGATACAAATTGTAATAAAAAATAATTAGCGAGTCTTCATTGTAGATTCCGAGTGATACTTTGCAGCCCTGTGTCATATTTTATTTATTTCAGTTTTCTCATGACTACGTTGATTAGCAGTTTTTCGTCTTTGGTTTCTCATTTTATGTTTGGACATTTCAATGATCTCACACTTCATTATCTTTCATTATTTTCACCATTTTTTCACTTCGTTTCATCGTCTTGATCACTTCTTTATCTTTTTAAAACACTACTTATGCGTCACTGAATTAAATAAATATTATTATTTTGTTATCTCATATTATTATACATTTACGAATAATGCTATAATTGCGTAGTATGTAAGAACAATTGCATCATTTTCTAGTTACCCTAAATAGATTGTAAAATCACACTTGCGAGTACGTTTATATTATGAAGTGTTATATCGAATTCTGCTATAAAACTGAGGAAACACTTTAGATCGACAAGAGTTAATCTGACGATCCTTGCTGTTCGGTCACAGGTACACCGTTCGCTCTGCAAATTGTTGAACTTCTTTAATCAAACTCCTAACTTCTTAAAACAATCGTAAATTTTTCAACTTCTCGTTTCTATTAGTTACTTCCTTTACGCGGAAGAGGCAAATGTATCGATCGTCGAAACTTCGGCCGGGTTTTAAACTCTTCTTACTATCCCCCCTCCCCTCCCCGTGTTCGAAAAAAATTTCCATCGTCCCGGCCATTGCAGTGGAATCTTTGTTGACTACGAACATTCGAGGAAGTTCCGGCAATTCCTGTAGCCTGTCCTCAGTTCGAAACAATAAATGAACGATAGTAAAAAAACGAAATTGGTATGGCCTTGCGTTTCATCGAGTTTGGAAAAATTTTATTTGAATGAGATAATAAGGATTAAAATAAAATTTTGATCATCATTGTCAGATAAATGTCCAATGCAATAAAAGTTCATCTGTATAAGAAGTTATTTATTATTCGAATAAATATTTATTTGTGCAGAAATTAATTTGGAAAATAGTCAATTTGAATAAGAACTGTGGAATATAGACTTCTTACTATAGTTTATTGATTAAATTCTTTTATGCTAATTTTTACTTTTTCTTTTTATAATTATCATTACACATATTATTATTTGACAATCTGTATTCAAATAAAAAGTGGAGAATTATTCGAATAGAATGGAATAAATGAAAAGAAAGATAAAATAGATAGAATACATAAAACAAATAGAATAAATAGAATAAATAGAATAAAGTATGTAAGTAAATAGAATAAATAGAATAAATAGAATAAATAGAATAAATAGAATAAATAAAACGAATAGAACAAATAAAATAAATAGAACAAATAGATAAAGACAATTTATTACGAGTATTCAACAATTATTATTTGAATAAAATATTCGTTTAAGAGGAGTTCATTCTAATAACTATTTATTTCAAACGATTCAAATAATGCCCGATTCCGTTTTCATCATTTCTCTTTTACCTTTTTTTCGTAGTTCCCATCGAGTTTCAACAGATCATTTTAAACCCCCGACTAATCCGGAGTCGTTTAAACATGATTCCTAGCACGACGAACGTTTCTTTGTGCAGAAATTCGACCCTCGAAACGGGGACTCGGCTAGACGAGAGGCGACAACATCGTCGTGCAGATGTCGCAAGAATAATTGTCACCGGTGTTTTGTTCATCGCGATTTTCTGTTCAATTTTTTAACCCGTCGAGTGTTCTTGCACTGGTAATCTTCCAACATTAATCGAGTAAATTGTACTCCTCCGAGGGTCCCACTCCCGCGGGATGTCCTCTTCTTAATGCGCTGTCCAGAGCTGGAATGAAACTGTTATAATTTTCAATTGGTTCTGCTGTAACAGTTACTATTTCACTTTTAACCTTTCTTATACTTTTATTCCATATATTTACGCAGAAACCAAGCAATTTTTACTTTCCAGAGAATGAGAAAATGTTCTAATTGGAGTACATAAGTTCATAAGTTTAATACAATATGTTCACCATACAATAAGTGCAAGCACATAAAAATCACAAGTTGCTTAGTCATCTGTAATTTATCCAGTTAATAGTGTCTTAACAATTAATAAGCAAATTGCAAAATAGCAGTAACTTTTACTTCGGAAGATGTATTAAAAAATAAATATTCCTTCAAAATTTGTATCGATAAAATACATATTAACTGTCAAAATATTATAACATAATTAAAGTAATAGTACGAAAGTTCGTTTAAAACAGAAAAATAAATAATTGAAATTTGACAAATTGGTGTTAACTAGACGTAATAGAATGTGACATAATTAAAAAGTATTGGATAAAAAGATTTACAGGACAGTCACGATGGCAACTGTTCAGTTTCTAGTCTAGACTAGTTAAATAAATTATATTTTTCCAGAAGTTGTAGTGATTATGGATTAATATGGCCTAATGAATTATTTGATGCCACAGAATTATTTAAATTTTATTTTAAATGAATGCACTTGTAAAAATTTAATTTAGTAAGTTATAGCATGGTGGCGTTGTTTTTATTGAAAACATTAAATTAAATAAATTTTGTACGATTAGGAAAGACCACTTGTAAACCTTTAAATATCCCACTTGAAATTGAATATTGAATCGTACAGGCACACAGAGTATCACATATATGCATGATCCATTATTCGCTAGAGGAAACGGTGGCAATTCAAGCCATTATTACATATATCATGAGAAGTATGTCCAAACGCGCCCCTTTGATTGTCAAAGTTTTCATTAACTGAAACATGGAACTTATAGGCGGCTAATTAAATGTACAATTTCCAACGATTGAAAGATAGATTGGTTGCTCTTGGAGCAATTACTCTAGCAATATTCAGCAAATTATTGAAATATTATATGAATGACGCATGCGATGAAAATAATTGGAATTACTGCAAAAGATTATTGATGGAAAGCACGTTTTATTAAATCTGTTGCGGTTCGTATAATGTAAGATTTATTTTTCACTGACATTGTTAAAGCCATTTTAAAAATAAAGTAGAATCGCAGTCAATTTAATTCACGAAAATACCCTAAAATAATGTACACTATTTATACAAATAAATAAAGTAAGTTATGAGAATAAAATTAAGTAAGTTGTAAAAATAAAATTAAGTAGTTTATAAGAATAAAATTAAGTAGGATCGCGATGAATTTAATTCACGATAATTCCCTAAAATAATGTACACCGTTTATAAATGATCTACATAATAAAATTAGCGAAGAATGCAATTTTATTTCAGTAAAATGTCAACAATTTCTGAATACCAAAATCGTCTTTGACGAAAAAATTGAAAAAATGCATTTTCGTCACATATATGCAAATATGATATAAACGAGACTCAAAGAACACATCTCGCAAACGCGATGCAATTAAACGTTGCAAGCTACGATACGTGAAATTGTATTTTCCGTCGAATAAAATGGGACGTTTTCCACATTTGTCAGATATCAAATATTTAAACCTCTACGAATAGGATTCAAGTTCTATGATGTAATTACGATTATATACGTGAGCATGAGTCAACGTTTAGAATTAATCTGCTGGAAAAATGAAATTTTGTCGAATTGTGTGCGATATATTAAATCGTTTAGATTTTGTTAAATTTTTCAAAGCTGTGTGACGCATTTTCACGAAACGTAATGGTGTAGGATGAATGTTTCAATTATTTTTCTAACAGAAGGGTCTTAATTAAACCTGCTTAATCAGGATATAAATGGCTTGGATTAATCGAATTCTAATGGATAATCGCAGCGCAAAGAATACAAAAATTGAAAACGTTATTAAATAAAAATTCTGTTTTAATAAATGTAAATTTTTTTATTAAATATTATTGTTGAATACATAGTTGTATTATTTGTATAATATCTGTTTTCTATTATTAGTAGGCGATTAGTTACAATGCAGATAGTCAAACTTATAATTATTGATATGTTTACTATATTAATATTACAAATATCTTGCGCGTAACGCTTCATTTTTTTGTTCCTTTTGTATTATATGCAATTAAGTAAACAAATGATTAAACGAAAAGAAATTATCCGTTATTATAAAAAAATGGGTCAAGGAGAGAAACCAAAACAACTTTCGTAACAACATTTGTACTTTTCTAAGTACAATATTTTCTCTAGCTTTGTTCATTAATAACAGTCAGATATTTTCACGCATAACATCTACATGCTCTAAATAACATTACTCTGTCAAAAGGAATACAGTCTTTCACGATTCCTTTAATTAGTCATCGTATACGCAGATCTTTTGATCGTTTTTCATTCAAACTACCCATTCGATGCTACACTAACTCCGTAAGCATTTAGTTCGTGAGTCATGCATGAACCGCTCTTGCCTCACTTATGTCACCTCCGCGGAATAACGTATATAGCATCGTATCCTATTCTGAACTCACGGTTCTAAGCATGTAACAGGTGCCAAACCTGGCTGCCAATAACAGAGATTTTGTTATTTATAATTCATTATTGCCTTTTTCATCTCGGATCAGCATTAATCGCGTATCAGCAATTCATTGAATAATCACTGAAATAAATTGTGCGATAAATATTTAGTCATACGAAGCGTTCTTAATTCCTTTCGGTATGTTGGTATGATGCGCCGAATATTGGGGAATCCGATTGAAATCTGACGTGGTGTATGCGCGAAAAATATTTGTATTATCGGCAATTTGCACGCGTTCGGTGTTTTCGTACAGACGTACGTGTCTGATTTATAAAATGAAAAACAAGCTGTGCAAATGCAATTCTTCTCTTCTTAACGTTCCTCTACGCCGATCTACAAAATACGCCGTTCGTGTTCGACTTTCAACAAACCGTTCACGTTCGTCTTTTTAACAAATGTCGACGGCGCGGTATGTTTAGCTTTCATTAGAGGCGGTTGTTTGTTTCAGTTAATTTTTTGAGCTCGCCGAGAACGATGTATGCATAGAATTTATCATCCCTGTACTATCAGCAAACTGCAGATTTTTATGCATTTATGGTAGGAGAGATACGCAATACTAATTGCAGAGTTTCAGAGAATTGTTTATGATCTAGTAATATTATTAGGACAATTTTTACATGCTGCTACTTCACTATTCTAATTGTATTATTATTTAGTCATATTAAATAAATATTTCAAAGTTCATTATCTAGAAACATTAAACTATCGAATGTATAAGTCGAAATATAAATACCGAAAGTAATAACACTTTTAAGTTCCAATAAAATCAAAGATAATCTTATGCTTCCTGTAAAACGTTACAAAATAGGTACTTTCACCTTCGATATCGCGATGTGCTAATGACATGTCCCAACAGTTTCGTCTACCAATTTCACTCGTAAAATATCGCAGTGACAGAATTCATCGGGAAAAAGAAGACAATACAGCGGTATAAGAATGGTCGTGTGAACGTTTTCATAATGAACAATGCAATCTCTGATATTCATTTTACAAATATCGGAATACATGTATTGTCTCATGAAAGAGCTCTCGCGATCCCTGAAAATATTAGGTTGGTAAGAAAATAATGTCGGTTTCCAAACTATATCTTTAAATCGTCATATCACAAATCGGAATAAGTATTTTTAATCAAAATAAGATCCATTACAATCTACACATTTTTGTCAATACATTGACAGTTTGTTAATTCCAGTATCGTAAAATTCTGTTATTCTGGAATTGATAAATTCTTCGAACGAATATTACACGAACTTGCTTGGTATCCATTACGAAGTCAATAACTTCAAGTGAGCACAAATTAACAGTACAAACAGAAGCATACCTATCAGCATGCAGCACTACATCTGCACTGTAAGATGACATTGGAAGGTAAACAGGAAAAAAAAGATTTGTTATCCCAAAACATGCATCAAAGTTCGAAAGTTCGAAAACCGACATTAATTTCTTACCAACCTAATATATCAGTGCTACGTTATCATCGATTGATCGGTGCTCCTTGTTAGCGGGCTGAAGCTTGAAAAATCCTGGAAGCTGAAGAAACACGGCACGGGGACGTGGATTCCGTCAAAAACCGTAATTGCCCGGGAGCTCCCCTCGCGCCGGCATCGCATCACGTGCTCCCACTTCACCCTACGCAGCGCCTCGACATCCCTCGAGGCACGAGACCCAGCTAACAAGCGACCGTGGTTTTGTTTCAGATGAATCACCGGGACTCATTGGCCCAGCTCTCGTCGACCGATTCGCCGGCGATCTCGGCACGGGTAAGTTTCTATTTTGATCTTCGCGGCGGCTATTTAAGTGCGCGTCAGGCACGAAGGGAAGTTTCGGAAGGCTTGCACCGTACCGACGCGAAAGGGGAGCGGCCAGCGGCGACGAGGGGTCGAGTTGGTTGACCCCTTAGCGTCTAGCGACCCCACCGTGGCTCGTGTGTCGGATATCTTGAAAATCGCGTGGGTCAGGGCGTGGTGGCGAGGCAGGTCCGCAATCAGACCGGCTGGCTACCATGCTGCACGACCAACTTCCCTTCTAGCCACCGAATGCATCCACTGGCCAGACTCTCTCATTCCCTTTCTCCCTCCCACTTGCTCGTCCCGTACGCTCTCAGCCATTCTGATTAGTGGCAAATAATACCCGCAACAATAGCTACTGCTCGATACAGCTTGTTCGTCACACTTATGCCCAACGTTTGTGTTTACAGCGCGGCCGACCATGTGCCCATGTGCTTAAAACACGCGTCTGCGTGCGAGTACGTGTGTCGGGTTTATCGCGTATGTCCTCACACGTCTGATATATGGTCTCGTGTGCGTGCTCCCTTGTGCACATGCGTCTCTATGATGTATGCAGCTCTACAACGTCGCGCGCACGGGTACAGGGTGTTAAGAAAATAATGCTCCGGGGGTGATCCTCCACGATGTATCGAATGCACAGATGTGACAAAGTTATCATTTTATATTTTATATTACATCTGTAGAGTATACGTATAGTGAACGTGAGATCTATTTACAATTTAATAAAAAGAAAAACATTTTTCATTTAATATTAAGAGACAATCAAGTATACCAAGTGTGTGCCAATAGAACACGTATAGTAAATAACAAATTGTAGGGTTTTTAACTGTTGGATTTTTCTGATACATATGTAAAAGTTATTTTGTATATTTCTTCTTTATATTTTTTGAGACACTCTGTATATGTATATATATAGCATACTAAATGGTACACGCGATCTGAATGGAAAGTGCAATGTGTGCCGTTGGTAGTACACACGTGGCATGAAAAGTGTTAACTAAAACAGCGTAGTAATTAATAATTGCATAAAACGTATCAATTTTTATTGAAAATATTAAATGGCCTGAATGGAAATTAATAAAAAAGAATTAATTGTATACAATTGAGAAATATTAACTGTTACGCAATTACACGGCGCGATCCAACAATGAGCTGTATCTGTCCGCGACGCCACTCGAGAAGACAAAACACAGCGTCGATCACGTCTCGTGGTGTAACCGCATCGTGGGCCAATACTGGCCCATAAAGCGTCGGATAATCTCAGCACATCGACGCGTTTTATCTGAATGCGCCGCGTCTCTGGAATGCGACGTCCTTGGAACGGTTAAGATTTTGTGCAATTTCGAAGATTCGCCTCATCTTGGTAGCTTCGCAATGTTGAAATTGCATAAAGGACCTGCTGATAGAGGGCTCTTATCGAGCGAAGACCTCTGTGCGGTAAGGAAATCAGTAGTTTCCATCTGTCAGTGCTAACGCGTGTAGCTATCTCTCGGCTTCATAACCCGGTCTCACTGACACACAACACGCATTCGCGATTCTCCCTAGGTTATTGACCACAGTGTCCCTGGCTGATGGGCTCCTTTATCGGCAGATCCCTTATTGCATTTCGGCGTTGCTGCTGCAAGATATATATACAATATTATATAAGAGATAACATTATCTTGCGACTGAGGCCATTGTGTTGTAATCATTCGTTTTTAAGTACAGTGTCTTACGAAGACTAGTACATACTCGTGTAGAGACAGCTTCGAGATTATTTAACACGTTCCGTGCAGTGCTGTAGTTAGTCAACTTTTCATTCTGGTCAATCGACGCATTAAAAATCGATATATTATTTTTATTTATTAAGTATTGCCAATGTAGCTGTGAAGCAGAACTTATTATGGATCCATTCTTTTGGTGGAAATTAATTCGTCGATTCTGAACTTGCCATACAAATTTTTCTAACGCGTTAAATATACATTTAAGCGTGTACCACCGGTGGTACACGTGGCACGGAATGTGTTAAATACGCTTTCATTTTACTCTCTTAAAACATCTCGCTGTCTATACGAGTAGGATACGTTCTTCTGTCAAAGACATGTACCAACAAAGAGGGCCTGTAACTCTATCCCGAAATAATTGCTTTATCGCGTTTCCACGAAGTTCAGGAAGACGCTGCAGCCTTCCCTACCAACCCCCATTGTCACAAGCTCTTACCATTGTATTTCTTCACTTATTAGGTATACTTTGAAAAGTCTGACTCGTGATGGAGATTTTTGTAATAATTTGTCAAGTATGAATTATATTTAACCTCTTGCACTCAAAACCATTTTAACCTTTTACGGACGAGGATTTTGTAAGTAATAAGAGCATTTTTCCATTAAAACTAATATATTATAATTATAGACTCAATGGGAACAATGGATAGTAATCAAATAATATACGTGCAAGTTTTGGAGTAAGATCCAATGTGTAAGATGAATGAATTTCGTAACTCTGTAACACTGAATACAATTTTCCCTTACTTTTGAGAAGTTATCACAAAAGGTCCTAAGCATCGTAACTGTGTGAAAAATGAAGGAAGCGGTTAAAAAGGGTGCCAAGTATAAGGAAAAGGATCTTTGAATGATGTTCGTGTTTGCGGCGTTTCGTACATCCCGCCGTTGGGTGTGCGGAATACATCGCGGCCGCCTACGCGTGAATTACCATGAGTGGAACGTGCAGCGGTATCTATGCACTGGTCCGTGGTCGTGTCCCGTAGAAACAGAACACGTGTTGGTCCCTCTGTGTACCCGTGCTGTGTACTTTTGCACGTGACTTACTAAGCGGCCGCGTTATGTGTTCACGGCGCTCGGTGCGTAAACCGCGCCACGCACACGCGGACGTGGGAGCGCAAACAAAACCCAGTGTGCGTATAAGGATACGCGGCGATATATCGACGCGACAAGTAAGCGAGAGAGCGAGAGAGCGTTCGCCGCGCGACGCGTGTTTACCCGCTCGACCCGTCTCGGAGCGACCCGCGCACGAACTCGCGCAAACTCGCACGAACTCGCGCGGGGCCGCCCGTTCGACGTGTGCGTGATTGCGTGCGCGCGTGCATAAGACCCTTTGTGCCCGGGAGCCGAACGAGCCAGCCTTTGCACTGGCGCCGGAGACACGAGCCAATCAATCCCCATCTGCTTTCGGTTTCCCCATCTGCCTACGTGCCCGCTCGCCGTCCCGCCGCGTCTACGTCTTCGGAATTTCGATGATCTTCGCCTGGAAACAGATTTATCTCGCCTGCTTTCCTTTCTCTTCGCCAACGGTAGCTTTCGAGTCCGCCTCCGCGACCCTTCATCGATTCCGTGGGGTTCCGTTGCTCGATTGCAACCATCCACCCCTCGCCCCACTACGCCGTCGCTCTCCGTCTTCCATCCCCTTGCTCTCGCGCAACCACCACCCACCGCGTGTAGCTATCTCGAGGGTGTTCCGTGTGCAGGTAATTTTATTCCACTTGCACCGGATGCCTCGCGCGTTCCCCGCTCGCTCCGATGCTCTTCCAGAAGAAACTGTGCCACGTTCGATTATCGGTTGACGGGCCATTGCAGTGCAACCGGGCTGCTCGCTGAAATAAGGATGCGTCCCGCGGTGATATGAACGAGGATACGTAGCTACGTACGCCGCGCTTGTTCGATAAGTATGCGAGCGCTCGAGCTGCCGCACTAAAATCGTAGTCGCACAGGCGAAACCTCTATCGGAATCGATTTCGTCTTTTTTTTCACATTTTCTTCGGGAATACATATATAGCTTCGGAAATACGCCTGCAAAACCTTAGATCCGTATTTTTTAAAATCAATGAAGTTGTAGTATTCCTGTTTATAAGAAAATTGAGTAGCTGCAATTTGAAATGATAGGAAGATTCAAAGAGTTAAAAAATGTTAGTCTATAGTTCTGAGTTGATTAAAATTGTTACTGAAAGGAAGAACTTTCGATTTAGTTTATAAATCTTACAATTGAGCCAAGCAATTCTTATTTTGCAGAAACTAAAAATAATTTTTGCATAAAATAAAAATTTTAAACTGTGTTTTTTGAGTATCGATGATATCTCACAAACTACTTCACCGATTGTCTTGAAAATTTAGGTGTATGTCCAGTATACGTACTTATAGCTCGTACTGGACCAATCTAAAATTCTATAAATATCAATAGGAAATAACAAATAACGATGCCATTTTTTAAATATATGACTCATACCAATTAAGAATTTTGACACAATTTTTCAATGTTTTTCAAACTGATTTTCAAAGCAGCAAATGCCACTTCTAACAGTATAAGAAAACCTCTGAAAACTTGAGCTGGTCTTTACATCTTTTGAAAGATGTATATGAATTGATACACTAATTGTTGAAAATCCAATGGTAGAATTTTTGTAGCTATATTTATCGATTTTTTTGACATTTTTTAGGATACTCCTTCTGGACTTGTTCAATTTTCCATAGACCTTACTGAATCTTGTGATAATTTAAATCGATTGTCAAAAACTAAATAATCTTCTAGAAATTAGATTATGTAATGTTCTCATTCTAAGCAAGTAAGATGTTCCATAAACGTTAATAAAATATGGGAACATTTACATTGATAGTAACCAGCAAACTAGTCTACTAGAAACTAGAGTTTTAGGTGGTTCTTAGAAGTAACTGTAAATCAATTAATTTCTTTACTATTTCAAATTGCATATACTTACTTTTTTCATAAATGCATAAAATTTGCAGTCTAGTTATGATTCACAATTTACATAGTCTTTAAGATCATGTTTATAATATACAAGCTTGACTTATAATATACTTCTAACGTAAACGATAAATTGATTTTCGAAAACCGTAAGGAGCTAATTTTTGGACAGGTACTCGGAAGTGTGTCGCATGATCATATAGCTTTGCCATTCGTCCTGCATTAGTATAGTCGACAATGAATCAGCAAAATAGGAAATTGCCAGGGCGAGGCGCTGCGAGGCACTTGTAATCCGGCACTTTCGATTTGCTCACCAATTTCGTTTTAGAGCTAATGGTCCCAAGGTAACCGCGAAGCCACAGTTAGAGCCCGCTCGCTCTAAAAACTGGCATTTCCAGAAACTGACTAGTTATCGAACGAGTAATCGCGTTTCCCTCGCCATTCGTCTCTTAGCTTTCTCTTTATGGTCACATCCAAAATAACACATATTCGACTAAGTGATAGAGTAAGGTGCGCATATGTGAATAGTACATGAGAGCGGTGGGCGTTTCTAACGCTCGGTTAAAGGGCCCCTGCTTATCGAGCGGCCACGGTGTTTCGAAGCAAGCCTCGGTCACCGTTCCTTTCCGAGCTGTTAACCCCTTCAGTGGAAATAACGAGTCTTGCTCGTAAACATTTTCTGTGCCAAACTCGAATTTCACTTGAACAAGAAGTTATAACATTTACGCATTCTCTTGCCTGTTTTTCTACCTAAAATTGTGTCTTATAATTGTAATAAATTATTAACAAACAAACAACATTAAAAAAGAATTTAAATAATTTCTAAATTTTTTTAGAATAGTTTCAATTGCGTTAAGAATTTTTTAAATTAATTTTATTGTAACTTTAATTGGATATCGTTCAATTTTTATTTGATATTAGTTTTACTTTATTAATGATGAATGACATGTATATATCCTCATTTATATGTAGTGGGAGACAAATGCATGTGGACAGCCTTTAAAACGGTATAATTTTTTAAAAACTGAATTTAGTGAATCGAACTTTCTTTTATATTAATAGTAATAAGTTACCAAAAACTTCGTTAGAGGCTCAGGTAAAGAAGATTCTTTTTATTTTCTTCTCTTTCATTCCAAGTAATAGCTAAATTGAAAAGAAGCACTTCAGTCATTATGTAGCCCTACCTTGTAAAAAAATTAAAATTACTCGGTCCAATTTCAAAAAGTTATATCATTTAACAGGATATACACATATATTTAAACCTCATTGTAAATCTATAAAATGAAAACAGAAATATTTTAGCAACATTTTATAGTAACTCTTCGCTTAAAGTTGCACTAAAATTAAACTGTCTATATACCCGCGTTTTTTGCAAATAAATCATTAAGATCAGCTTCACACGAAAATAGCTGAATACCCGAAAAAGTATCGCAATACAGTATTGCCGTCTGAACGCTTCCATTGAATTACATCTACGTTTGGTATTCATCGTACGTGTCTCGCGATACAAGCTTCCCCGTGTGAAACGGTTCTAAAGCAAATGGTTAATCAAGTTGACCAGTCCCGAAGGGTAGTTATCGGGCACCGATCCGTCGTTTGTCATCGCGTCAACAGCCAATAAAGCTGCTGGAAGCCGGCCCCGGCGGCTACTTTTCGAAAAAGTTAAATAGCTTTTTTGCCACTCGACTGTATTATCGAGCTTATCTCGGCGAGGATTTTCGAGTTCAAAGGGAGGGCGTCGTTAATCTTGGGGAAGCCGGATTGGGGTTAGCCGCGGGATGAAGGTGAAGGTCGAAATCTCGGATCGAGGACGGAACACACCGTTCCACGGAAAATCGCCTAATTTTCACAGGATACCGGCGGTCTCGATCCCTCCCTTATCTTATCTCTGGTTCGATGGAACGCGACGGGGTCCGCCCGTCACCGTTGAAAACGTTGCTGCCACGGTGCCGTCCGGATGCCACCGTCCTCAAAGACGAGAGATAATCACTGAAATTACAAGCGATGTCTGCGTGACCGCGCAGGTGTCTAATTGTGTGCGGTCGCGGCCAGCTCGCTGGCTGGATGCGCTCCGCTCGAGAGCGGCCAAGCCCTGTCACCTGCAGATTCGTCAGCCGCGCGGGTTCCCGGGAAAAATCGAGCGAGTTATGTCGACTTCCCCTCCGAGAGAATGTGTACGGTTTTTGCGGTCCTACGGTCTGATTTCAGCTCCGCTGATTTACCGTGGCAGACGTACTTGCAACGCGCGAGAACCCTTTCCACGTTTAATTGTATTTTACGCTTCCATGGATACAGATAACTTGTTTCTATTGTGCTCGCAAATAATATAAACAATTTGCCGTGTGCTCGTGTGCTATTATCGAGATTCAATGTTCACGGCTAGACTGCGGATTTTATGCATTTGTGACAAAAACGGGTAAACAAAATACGCGACAGGAAACACAGAACTTAAAAATACTATTGTGTCTACAGCAATTCAACTCGGCAGAATTGTTAAGAAAAGAAATTAATATTTCGGTGGCGCCTATATCTTGCAATAAATACAGACGATTTTTATGTTGCATGAAATCTGCAGTCTATTCATAATATATGAGCTAATTAGGATCATAGTGACGTGAGTCACAATTTCTTCTTTGTGAAAATTGTGAGAAACAAGGAGTGTAATCGTTTAGTAATATGTATTGTTTGTATTGATTTATTTTTAAGATAATTTAGAGATAGGTTTATTTGTAATAACTTCACTTGTCTTTTCAATATTTTAGCGTATATAGATTAAATTTTAAGGCATAACCTAAAAGTTTCGAAAATCTAATTTATTACGCTATGATCCTAACTCACTCGTACATAAAAGTGGAAAGTTATAATACTGTTCTAATTATCAGTTACATATAGTGTATCAAACAGTGATTGTAATTACAATAACGATAGGTGATTTCATTTTTATTCGTGAACATAGTTCCAAATTGCACTTTATTTTTGTACCTTAAACATACGCATGTTCTTGAAGATTAAACTATAATACCTCAATTCGTTCAGTATTTATCTAATACTATGCTTCTAATCATTATTCATTTGATTATTTGATTATTCCTTGTAAAAATAAATATTACTAGTCTTGTTAATTTATAAGTTGTCTTACATTTTTAAAGTTTTTACATGCCATAAGTGCATAAAGATCCACTGTCAATCATTGTTTGATTACATTATTCCAATGTAGAATGCGATATATCACAAAATATTAATATTTTACTATTTTACTTTATCTTTATTATTAGCGATAACATAACATTGTCTTGGTAAGGGTTATGATAGTTTGTTAATCAGTTTATGTAATTATCAGAAAGGTAAGAATAGTCAACTCGATATTTCTTCTTGCATTAATTTGTGGACATGTTATGTTAGAACATTACGAACTTCTTTTTGATTATTATACGGTCTTCTTTTGATTATTATACGATCTTCGTTTTCATTATTATGAATTCCTATAGTTACCCTTTCCGGATATTACGCCATACAAACTCATGTTTGCATAAACGTCGTCAATCTATTTGTCAATGACATGTACAGAATCAATGATTTATTCGACCCTCTGATGACTTTCCCCGGAACATTCAATGCAACGATCTGTCATTCAATGACGTTTGTAATTAATGAACATGATACAGTGAGCATACAAAATTAGTCCTCCACAGACTGGTGTCATTCGGAATGCGAAACTTAATCGGCTCCTGAGATATTAAATGCACGATTGAAAAACATACAAATGTATGTTTCACCCTTTGCAGTCGGATCCATTTTAACTCGAAATCCAAATTAATTTTTCTAACCTATACTATTTCCAACTTATACAACATAGCGCATTTCATACACATAAAATTGAACTTTCTGACTCGTGCAACATGTTCTTTTCATCAATATAAACAAATTTGATAATGTTATTTCAAAACGCGATATAACAATTTTTAATTTCGCCTTAGAGTCGCCTCTTGAATACAAAGGGTTAACACTTGATCTGATCAAAACTTTTCTTTATTTTCTCTTATAAGAATTATTAGTCATTAATTTAAAATTGTCATTCTTATAATTTGTTTTAACAAAATATAATCAAATAAGTTCTACAAAAGCCTATTTATTTACACAATAAGTTATCCAATTGTAATCTGTCAATGCTTTTGCTTTACGTCAAAACACAAATATATTGGAACCGTTATCCTTGCATTAAACTCGAACCGAAATTGAGTTGAAACACGATTCGCGGTTTCACGTCGACTCCGCATTATTCCGAAATGTAACTCGACGTGTAAATTTCGCGGTTGCCGAAAAAATGTCACGAATCCGGCAGGTTTTGTGCACAAACTGTGCCCGGTGGAATGTTCGCTTTATCTCGGCGACTTCTCGAGTTGGGGCTCACAGTTTCCTACGAGATTCCGCTCGGCGCCGGTGTTAATGCCAGACCGCGGCGAGTATTTAACGAGCCTGCACTCTACATTGTTTTAGATGTCTGAAAGCATTATCATACTTTGCGCGGAGCCGCGGTAGAAATTGAACGGGCGACGACGATTTATTTGGTTACAGCCGGATGTTCATTGGACCGACGCGGCGCGTCGCGGCTCCGTTATCGGCTTGTCGATCGGCGCTTCGTAATATGCGAAAGAATGGGAACGTTTCGAGGATCGCGACCAGAAAAGTTTTAATAAACGTCACGCGGTTGATAGGCAGCGACGCGATCTACGTCTCCTGTTAACCTCGTCTTGCGGATAGAACGGATAGAGTGAAAAGCGACGGGAACGTCAAATGCGTCAGAAGCGATTCAATTTGAATTTTTCGTATATGGAAGCCGAAGTGTACGTCTTGCATGGTTCCTGGGAGATATTGAATGGAGAGCTTAAGTCTTCAAGTTTGAAAGGATCAATAATGTTTGGCACGTGAGTAGATGATATTCCGGATTTTTGACGGTATTCACCGCGCGTGGCCTGGATTCCACTCATCTTTCACTTTATTATCCGCACTTCGACTGTACAGTGACGTCCGGACCACTATGTTATAGACCGAGAGAGGTAATAAGGTGCATTTGGCCTTATTAAATGCGCAGGATATCGTGCTTCACCTCTGTGCTCACTTTACCAAACGAGATATCGAATGGATGTTGATATCACTGACGGGGTATCTTTATTGACATTCGATCACAATGGCTGTTTGCAGATCTCTGTGGAAACGCGGAGGCTGCGCAAGATACCCGGGAAGTCGTATTAGTAATAATTGATTCCTCGGTATGCAATAAATTCGGGGTCGATCTATATGCTAGATTTACTATAAATTTATTATGGTAGATTTACTATAGACATATGTATTATAATAGATTGACTACACAGATTTATTATGGTAGATTCTTAAAGTCTTTGTAGCGTACAAGAATCGTTCAAGTTTTAATAAATTATTTAATGGCTTTATAACTTGCAATAGAGTGACGAAATTATTAAATAATTAGTGCAGTAGAAAAATAGTAAAGTACGCATTTTTTAACATCCGTGACCACTTGTTCTGGTCATATTTTATTTTGTGGTATTTGAAAACGTTGGTGTTATAACACGTAATGACACATGCAATTAGAACTTTGTCGAAGAGATAATAACTGTGTCTTATTTCTATTTAATAACGAAAATATACTAACAAAGTGTTCAATTATCTATACTAACAGAGTTCTAAATAATCTTTCTCTAAAAATAAATTATGAAGGAGTTTTTAATCGTGAATTCGGAAATTCACGAAATTATAAAATTATCGCGATAATGTGTTAATTTTATAATTTAATTAACTCCTGTAAATGTATATTTTTAAAATTCTAGTTATGTCACGAAGAATGGATGGAAGTTGAAACGTGTGTCAAAAAGATCTACGCTAAATATCCTCGTCAAATACGAAATAATCCTTGTGAGATTAAAAATGGACCATGCTCGGCAATCGTGTCATTATTAAAAGTTTCGTCACTTGTCAAAAATGAAACTTTTTTTCCGGTATACCTTGCTACGGTTACAACGATGTACGAGGTGGAGCACCTGAATCGAAACAATCAAATGCTCGTATCCAGATCGATCACGTGCAATTTCACGGGTGTTCCGCGCATAGTCCCGTCAAGTACGCCCATACATTTGACTAAATCTCGACAAAACACGCGAGTCGCACTAGACACTTATGAAAATAACGCATTGGATTACAACATTTTTTTATATTTTTCAACGCGTTATTAGAATAAGTTGGTCAAAAGTACCGCTCGACAAAACATTGGGCGCTGGTTTAACGAGATTTTCGACGAATAAATATTGAAATTTTTTTGCCAACTTTTCCGCGCGCAGAATCAAAGGCTCTCGACTTCCTCTATGATTTTCTATGAACGTTGTAGATGTATGTAGATGCCCGAAAATATATGGCATTAATAAAGTCTACCGCCGGAGAGTTATGAGGTTCAAAGGGATAGCACATTTGCGTATAAATAGTACTTGCTTGATCAAAATTTTTAAATAAATGTATGGCGAATAAATTAATTGCAATATTGGAAGACATGCGAAATCAAGTGATTTATCTCAGTGAATCTCATGTGGTAAAATAAAATGTAACATGCAATTCCTGTTAAAAAAGTTTTCAGTTATATCTGAGTATAAGTTGGCAATTATCTGAATTGTTTCGAATGAATATTTATCTAAGATAATTATTAAAATGAATACTTTTTAGTCGAATATTTTAACAATTGTAATATAATGTTATAACAGTTGCTTGTTATTCGTCATAATTTCTTCTAATAAGTAAGAATCTGTTCATTCAATTAATTGTTTATTATTACAGAGATTGTAAAATGATTTGTATGACAACGTGAATAATACTCGACCCTTTCTGTTCTTATGTAGTTTCGTAAAAATGTAAATACTTATACAAATCATAAAAAATTAGTTCAATTTCAAAATAAACAGACTTTTCGATGCAACATTTGAAAAAGAGGAGAAATAAACAGATAAACTAGGAAAAAATACTTTATATTCTGATTTGTATTTAATTCGATGATTCGATGATTTCCTGTGCGAATAAATTCTTATTTGAATGAATTATTGTTCGAATAAAATCTTACTCGGATAAATTTTCATCTAAATAAATTTTTATTCGGTAGTTTATTCAACAATATAGAATATTATTTGCTTCGTTAGTCTATAACTCTCGTACGTCATCCCAACTCCAAATCCAATGAATTTGTAAACTTTTGTATAAAAAATCATTGCTCTTTTTTATCGTGACCATAACGATTTCGTCAATGTTTCGATCAAAAATGTTTCATTCAGCGTATTTCGTCAGAGTGCTATTGAACTATCCTATGAAAGAGGAAAATACTTGTGCAGCGAGAGAGAGCGAGTTACACAATGTAACCTGAAATGCACAATCGCAGCGAATCATCAATATCGAGCTTATGGTAGGAAAACGGGCAACCAGATTCTGACATCGGGCAGCGCGATGCTACATAGTAACCTAGATTTCGCGTGATCACACGGCAAAAACTTTCCGTGTTTAATCTGCCATCGTTTTGTTTGCGTCTGTAATAATAAATATTAATACATTCGGCAAATAACAGATTACGGTTGAATAATTTACCGCGTTCCAGATAGGGAACGGCGACGTAGAATAGATCGATTCTGCGATAAATGATCGAGTGGCCACCGGAAAAACCAAATTCGAAATGTAACACATGATCCATAAGATAACAAAAAAAAAACAGAATGAAACTTTTATTAAATTTTTGTTAGGTCGTGATCCAATCAATATTTATTCCGTCGAAAGCATCTGCGTACTTGTACGAGAAATATTGATTTCATCGCTTGCTGTCAGCTTCTAGTGTTGTATTTTATGTATAGTTTGGTATAGTATAGTATTTAATATAGGATGGTATAGTATAGTATTTAATATAGGATGGTATTGTATAATATATAATATACTATGGTGTATGGTATAGTATAGTATATAACATAGTACGGCATAGATAATATATGATATAATACTGTATAGTATAGTATATAAATTATTAGATATATGTGTATACATATATATATACGTTGCAAACTTGTACGTTGCAAACAATTTTTCCTATAATTATTATGGATATAAGTTTTACCCCAAATTATTGAACAGTTTTAATCTTTTGTTAAACCGTCAGGTATATATGTATATATATATATATATATATACATAGTACGGCATAGATAATATATGATATAATATTGTATAGTATAGTATATAAATTATTAGATATATATATATATATCTAATAATTATATATAAATATATATATATATATATAATTTATATATATACTTTATATATATATATATATACTTTATATATATATATATATATATACATATATACCTGACGGTTTAACAAAAGATTAAAACTCTTCAACAATTTGGGGTAAAACTTATATCCATAATAATTATAGGAAAAATTGTTTGCAACGTACAAGTTTTATATCTTTTAAGCCATCATAAACTTATTCTACAAATGTTGAAAAAGAAGTAAAATTGCATTCATTATTCTGTTTTGGAAGTATTGAAATTATTAGTACGGGATGTAAATTCCAATAAGGTAAAGTTTTCATACACAGTTAATTTTACCAGAAGTTAATAATTGAAAATATTATTTTATCATTCGCATTCTTTTGTACTATCGATATCATTCGTATTGTGTTCATTTACTGGACCGAATAACCAGCGGATTCAAAGGTGGAAGTTGAGATAGAAGCAAGTGCAGAAATTACTTTGCACTTGATGTGTATTAATCGAGTATAAACGTGATTGCGCGGCTAATAATTGACTATGTAAATCGTCTTTGATCGAGAAATCGATTACAGGCGCGCTACGAGTTAATCGTTGCGATCGACAGAAATAACTAGCGCTTTAGGATACACGGCTTCCGTTGTCAAAGAAAACGTCGGGCTAATAAAGAACGATGACGGGAAGCGACAGTCTCGTTAGACCCGATTCTCGATTAATTATCGTTTCGTTTACTGCGAAACCCCGTTACCACAGTAATACCGCGGCACGAAATAAGTTCAAACAAAAATATCACCGATCGAAAGATTCAATACCGAAACCCGATTCACGTTTTACTGTTAATTTTTAGTAAAAGGGCGATCTCTGTGGAGCATTTTCACAATGACAATTAAACCGACTAAGTAATTGTGCGGGCTACTAATTAGCTTCGTTGCGTTTGAATAGTCTAGTATTTTTGTTTAGCAAAAATCTCTTCCGCACAATACATCGTTATTTTATTCTATTATACTAAATTATCTATTGTGTTATATTATATTTTTATATTAGGTCATCAATTGTTTTGATTCTTTCAATGACAGCGTTATGGTGTTTTCTTCATCTTAATCTATGTACGTATATAATTTAACATAAATTCACCATTTCTTAACAGAAAAATCGTAAATCCACAAGTTTGAGAATTAACGCGTTCACTGCAACTACGAGATATCTCGTAAGTTGTTTTCCTGTCCAGGACGTCAACTACGAGTTATCTCGTAGCTTCTTTACAAATCAATTTTGTACATCTGCGACAAAGGTCCTACAAGAAAAATGTAAATATGAATAGTTCGCCTCTGGAAAGGGAAGAAGAAATCAGGGTTGGCATAAATGAACAGAAAATTTATTAATACATTAACAAAACATATAATTGTACAAAGTGCATTAAAAAAAAACAAAAGTTTATTCTATAATTGGCTTCTGGGACCGGAATCCTTGAAAGTGCCGTGGCAGTCAACATGTTAACACAGAAAAATCGAAAAATCGCAAAGAAAGATGAAATTGAAAATTGAAAATAATTTCGTAGTTGATCCAATGAAAATATTATATTATAAAATATATATTGTAATTCGGATTGGGGAATTGGAAGCGAACGCGTTCGGAGAACAACAAGTTACCGCATTATTTATCCTCGATGTCCGAGGAACCATTAAAAGATCCGCAGACAAAGGAAGAGCGTTTCATCGAAGAAGAAATCACGTCAATCAAACGGGGGCTTTCGGTCTACAAATTTTTCATAAATACGTCCAGTCGCATATTTGAAAGCTATTTTTCACGCGAACACACTGCAGGCCATCCATTATATTTTCCCCGAGCTTTCAAGAAGCATCAAAGAATTTTTAGAAAATCGACTGGGCGGCGCGGCGCGCGGGACGGCGCCCACGGTCGATGAAATCGATTGCACGGCGTCCGGGCCTGATGTAATAACCAACCGGAAACGATAACGCCCGTAAACTTATAACGGGCAAACTGCGTGTTTTCCACGATGTCGTCCTGCGGGTTTAACTTTTTGAGGCAGCAAACAACCCATATTTTCTAGCGAAAAAAAAACGTCGGCTACTTTTTCGTCGTTCCTGTATCGCGAGCTACGCGAATAATGACCAATTTAATCGCCCGCATTAGAAGCGGCGAAAGTTCACTTATAATGAATTCTTTCGCACTATGATTTCTTTCGCAACTACGCGGATAAGCATTTGTTCCTTACTAATAATAATTCCCTTAACTCCTTACATTCAATAATAACGAGTCAGACTCGTGATAAAGATTCGATGCGAGATCTACTACAAAATAAGAATATTATTTTCTCCTAAATTGAAATAAAATTGAATTCTTTTGTTATCAAAGTGTAGAAACGGAAGTAAATAATGACAATAGAAAAAACAAATATTATCTGGTTCTATTAACCCTTTGCACACAAAGCCATTTTAACCCTAAATCAGAAATAGAATTCCTTGCTCATTGCATTTCCATTCTATATAATAAAGTGCACTTTTATGCATAAAATAATTATAGAACAATTTTAGTAGTGCCTCAGAGTCACCACTCAAGTGCAAAGGGTTAAGGACAGTAGTAAGACCAAATAAGTGCTAATCAACGGAGTGTAAAAGAAGTCCTAATACAAGGGGTTAATAGAAACTTTTTAGATCTTGGATTTAGATCTTTTACATGTTTATCTCTAGACCGTGGATTTTATTCAATTATAGCAACAATGAATAATCGAAGCACAGAACAGTGAAGATGCAAGAAGAATTCAACGACATTGTTGATGTATTGTAAAAACTTTTTAGAACTATTGGAAGGAGAAACATATTTTTACTTGACTCCTGCTTCTTACGATTGATTTAAGAAGTTCTTATTCATTAAGGTCTGTAGTTCAGTAATGAATGATTTAATTAATTATAATTAGAGACCGCGGATCTGTGTGCATTTCAAGTAAAAATGGATGGACGGAACACAGAAGAAGAATTTAATAACATGGTTACGTTATTAACAATCTTAATAATAAACTTTTAATAATATATACATTTTTACTTAACACCTGCTTCTTGCAATTCATGCAAGAAGCTTTTATTTATTATGATTTTAAATTAGTAAAAATTACAATCTGCACTTTTACGCATTTAGAACAAACATGGAAATACACTTTATCGAATTTCTGTTTGGTATGAATTATGACAAACATTTGTATTTAGCAAAAAGATCCGCAGTCTGTTCATAACAAAAAGGAAGAAATACATAGTACTTTCATATGAGTATTATTTTATATATGTATAATAATGTGTATTATTTTATAAGAGCAATATGACTGGATTTATTTTATTTCTTAAAATACGTTTTTGAATAAAAAGATACATATAAAAATATGTCACAGAAAAGCTTTTATAATAAAGGGTTTACGTATGATATAATTTCCATTATAAATGCTTATAAGGTAAGTAAAATAAATATAGGAAGACAATAAGAGGTTAGTAATCGAGATAAAGGAATTCACACGTGTAAAGTAATTTGGATTGCAAAGTTGCTAGAAAAACATTAATGTGTCATCTTTGGAACCTAATCGGTCTAAGACAGTAGAGATACTAACGATATCAGTAATTAATATCGAATTAACATATTCGTTAGTCTCTTAGTAAGCAGAGGTCATTACGATGCAATCATTTTCTTCTATGGTAGAAGATGTTTTCATACTGAAATGACGGATGGTCTATTTTATGGTGGTTTTAGAGTACGTGTTATCAATATTTCAATATTTGGATAATTTAACCATTTTAGCGTCGATTAAAAGAATTGTGTGTACCTATAAATATACCGAATACGTTTAATGTTGTTTAGCAAATATCCAGCAAGAAATTATAATTTTGTATATTGTAATATTATATAATAATCAGAGAATTGTTATATTTGATAATTAGAGAATCCAGAAAAGAAAAAGAAGTAAAACTGTTATCCATTAAAAATATTAAGAAAACAACATTTTCTCACGTATAGTCACAACGATATGTCCTTGATTATTATGATAAACCACTTCCAACTTATACAGGATATGTATACATGCATAAAGGATTAAGTTAAAGAAAGAGATTAGATAATAATGAGATTGAGTAAATTAATTACTGCCTCAAAGCAATATTTAGAGGTAAATAAAAACAGCACCTTAATTTCTAAAATGTAAATAGGTTTTACGTGAAGTGCATGTCAATTAAGTCGCATAGAGAGGGACGAAGGAAAGAACTTTTTGACAAAGACGTGGAGATGATTGATGTCTTCCGTGTTGCAGATAAAAGCTAAGTCCGCATTGCGAAAAATATTGCTCGTTTCAAAAGCGCAAATGCGAACTAACAATACTACAAGTGTAATCGTAATAAAGAGACGTATTTAAAGTAACCAACGAAAGTGTCGTCTAAAACAAGGACTTACGTTCCGTCCAATGTCCACTAAACTATTGACAGAAGTAAAAAATAAACGTCAATTGTATATTTCGAAAAGATATTATGATAATAACAGTTATTGAGGTAATTGATAAATTTATTTTAAGATCACTGATCGGAAGTATTACTTAGGCCAATTTAAGTGAGAAGGGCAGTATACAGGGCAGTAAAAAAATTAAGTTATTACACTTGACTCCTATATCATACAGTTGATACAAAGAATGTTTATTTCATAATAAAATTCATAAACTAGATACAAATACATCACAGTAATTTCGAGGTAAAGGTTTCTACAAAAGGATCTTAAATACCCAAGCTTTAAAACCATCTATCTACGTATTCGTTTGCAAATAAATAAATGCCGAAATAAACTACATAAATACGACAACGGTTTGGTCGGAACGGGAATACGATTGAAGGGTTAACGACATTAGAAAGGTGTCAGGAATTGATTCGAGCACGTGTATTCCATTAGCAGAAGCGTTGGTTTCAGTTTTCAGTTGACACCACGCGCTATTAAGGTCTGCACGCAGTCTGAAACGTCAGCGAAGCGCGCGATTACGATCGCGGCAGATCGATCTGACACTCCTGACCGAGTTTTCCTCTTTACGGGCCGGAAGGCTGCCGCCGGGACGAAGAAATGTGAAAGCTGATTCCGCCGCCCCTGCGCCGTAAATCACCACTGGCGGATATATAAAAGCGATTATTGAAAGTTCGCTAATGCGATTTTCCTGCCGTCTGCCCCGGGAATTGCTGCACTGGGCATCGGTCGACGGCTGGCCAGATATAATGGATTGATTAGCGAAACACCCTAATTACACGGACGCTGTTATTTATATACGCACGGCTATCGAATTTCTGCGTTATGCGATGTTGACAGGAATACCGTGCGATCTGTTTGGCAAATGTCTGCGAGATGAAATTTTCATCTTGGTTACTTTATAAATAATGGAAAAGTTAAGTAATGTTGCTATAGCGAAGACGAGCGTTTTTCTTGTCGATTATACTGATATTAATAATTTCAATATCTTGATGCTTAAACACTTACGCTATTTCTTTCGTACGTTCATTAGCAATTAATAATAAATAATAATAAATATTAATAATAAACAATAAATAAATAGCGTTGATTTTATAATTAATACAATCATAAGATCTAACAACCTCTACTTAATTTTACGATTTATGTACATCATCCTGAATCAGGACCGCTGGAACTACCGCGCGAATATTCAATATTTTATTATTGTGTGAAGAACGCAGTCTGAATGGCAATTGTTTTATGCTCCCGCAACTATACTAACTTGCTCTCACCAAAACGCGTTCACTTGTTTCTACCGGCGTGCAACAACTGCATCCCCGCGGGTATTTCTTGAAAACTAAACGCTTGCCATGTATTTACAGTGGTATCAAAAGTTCGTATAACTTTGTGATCGCAACAATGTCGTAACAATGCAAATTGTTCGTGTCTTTTGGTAGCAATTTATCGCTAACTTAAAAGTAATTTTATTTAAAAACTAGTCTCATCGAATCGGGCAAATTTATCGTAGAAAATTTTTGGAGAGATCACCGCGGGGTAAAGGGTGTACCCGTGGTAATTGGTATGCACCCGTGCACATTTGCCGCGCGATCGGATCGATGAAACACCGAATCGCAGTTTGTAACAATTTCATTGCCCCTGAAGTCGAAAAATGCCGGTTGAAAAATATTTTACTCGAAGTACCGCAGCCGATCCACCTGCTGCTTCGACTTTTTCACTTTGAGCAACCTTTCATGACGCGAAACATCACGAACGTCGGCGTGCTCTGCAGCCCGCTATCGGCGAATATAAAAGTGACCACTGGAACTTCACTAACACGATTTTTTGTATCGCCTCAATGGATTTTCTATTTCTGCAATAAACTAACCGTAGCACACTATTCGCCATTGACGCGTGGTGGATTCATTTACAATTGGTTGCTGTACTTGTCCTTCCACTTAGATTCTCTCTTAAATTGAAACCTCCTCGTTCCTGACTGTTTTTATTTCTAAATATAGCAGTAATTGCTGTTTTAAAAATTGGATGTGTATTCTGTTGAGAACTCGTCAGATGTATGCTCGAGCTCCTCTGAATATTGCACTTGGTGCCTACTAAACTCGAAGGACCACCCACTGATGTGGGACTAAATGATTGATCTTATTTTTAACGCGTAACTTAACCGTTACGCGTATCTCTCTATCTCTTCTGCACTGTACTGTTTAACTCTCTGTACTATTCCATCTACTGTCTGTTCTGATCTATACTATCTGCAAGTTCTGTACTGTTCTACTGTCTATCTGTATCTATACTGTACTATACTGTTTGCTATTTGGATCTATACTCTGTACTGTCTGTATCTATACTGTTTGACTGTTTGCTCTATTCTGTTTGAAGTTCTAATATAGTCTCCTGAAGTTCTGTACTGTTCTGTGTTTGAATCTATTCTTCCGAAGTTCTAATCTATTCTGATTCTCGCGACCCTTCGGCCTCAACCCCCCCTTTGGGCCTTAAGCGCCCCTCCCTTTTCCGGAGTCGAGGAAAACCTAACCATCCCTTCCAATGTGCCCGAAACACGTGGTCTGTGGTGGGGATGACTGGGCAGGACGCTTGCACTCGGGGGTGGACGGGTGTTTTGGCAACGCGTGGAAATTCCAGCTGGCCAGGCTCGCCGATGTCGATACCCTTTTCCCTTAGTCTTGGGACTTAATGGCAGGGCTTCTTGGACCTGTGAGACTAAATAATGGCATTACCTTCATTATCCTGAAATCTATTTGATTTTATGTGCCACAAGTAGCTGCGAACCGGTCCGCTAAAGAGACTGCAATAACCCTAAACGAACTGCTGAAAAACTCACAGATGGTCGGCATTCTATAAAGTCATTTCTAAAAACTCTCGCCTTAACAGTATATTATTAAATGTATGTTGGATACTACTAAATTACAGCTGCCCATATTTATTATAAATGCATGAAATCCTCAGTATACGCATGTACTTTTAATTAGTTTATACATATTTAAGCATCACTTGTAATTTTCCACTATTTCTGCCAATTTTATTCTTTATAAAGGTACCTTTTCCGGTTCGCCTTCATTAATACTATTGTTATAAACAGACTCTGGAGAGATTAAAAGTGTAACAGTGGTCTTTAAAAGATTGAAAACAGTGTTGAAGATTGAATCATTTTACAGATACTTTACAATATTTTCAACCTATTTATTAAGAACCTATTGAAAAAGGAAACGAAATTTCATATTACTTTGATTTATCAAAATTAAGCTAGACAATTTTTATTTTGCATAAAATTCCACAAATTAGTTACAAGTAAAAAGCACTCGAAAGCGAGAAAAGAAATAATTTACTCTTTCCCATTTGCATTACAATTTAATATACACCTTGCAGCAAAATGCTCTTTCCACTTGAAATATCCGTATCCACAATCGCAATGTAGGAGATAAAGATTTTTCGTCTCCCAACAATCCCGAAAGAAGTGTTGTATATAGCCCAGCATTCATGTAACACGGCGTGGCTCTAACACGGCTACAAAATTGGGAGGAAGTCGGGGCACGACGCTGCGTGGCCACTGAAAGAAGTAAAACGTAAGGGTGTGCTCCGCAAAAATGCGTTGGTCTATATTACGAAATACATAAAGATCCCTCGTGGAAGAGTAAACGAGCAAAAATAGCAGACATCTTGGAAAAAAGCGGAGCATAAAAATAAGGATGCTGCTTGGTGCATCTCGAGATGGATAGTTTGCAACGAACAAAATGGCCTCGGTTAATTGTGCACAGAGATGACAAGAAGCGGCAAGAATAGTCTGTTTTATTTAAAATTGACGTATACATAGTTGTAAAAATGAAACATCCTGGCACCGTATCCACAAAGTATTAAAAGTAATTATTGCATATTGCTTTGGAAAAATAACAGGAATTCATTTACTCAACAAATTTTGCATAAATGCATCTTTTATAATCGTAATGATTTCAAATTAAGAAGGAACCCGCTAGGTTATGGGGTTAATATTTTCCTAAGGAAATGTGTCCATTTACTTTATCTGAATTTTAATGAAATTTTTAGAATAAGCAGTTTTAGAGATGATAATTCACACGTGTCCTTTTATCGATAATCACTCACGTTGAAAAGGTGAGAGCAGTCGTCAGTATTTGAGATCAAAACTATTACTTTTCTAACGTCTGATTGTAGATAATTTTATGTAAATATTGTGTGCATTTATAAAAAAAAATGTTTAGTGTCATAATGCTTTGGAAAGTTGCTGAATACAACTCAGAATTGTTATAAACATTATCAATAAAATTGTTGGAATGGTCAGCCGGTTGAGGGTTAACTGATGGCAAAATTGTATCGATCTGTCTATACAAATCGATAGTAGTGTCCGCTGTTCAGAAGAAGTCCGCTGGGAAAAGTGTAGCACCGATTCCCACCAACTCACTCATATTAATGTCCTCGTAGAATTAGGGTAAACGTGTTTCTCTTATTGGCAGAAGCGAACACTGCATTTCCACGAAACCAGGGATTCTAGTCCGACCGATTAGAAACAAACGCCACCTGACTTCTGTGCTGGCCATTATCGGCTTAGAGCACATCAAACGCGTGTACCTGTGTTGTGCTCTCTTTCACTATTTCTCTCTCTCTCTCTCTCTCTCTCTCTCTCTCTCTGTCATCTATTTACCTATTTATCTATCGCAAAATAGAACTGTATTTATTAAAATACTAGTAAATAGATCACCGCATATACTATACATCTGTATATCTTGTCACAGCCACTTGACTCTCAATTCTGACGGACTTTTACTCTCCCCATTCATCTCGAAAACCCTCGCACATACATTCACGCACTCTCACAATCCGAAGACCACCTAAACATAAGAAAACAAACACGCTGTCGCACAAGTCCCTTTCACACACTCCCAAACATTTCACTCTACACACCATTTATTGGCACCACTTATACTTCACGTACTCACATACATACTCATCATCCCCTACGCACCGTAAATATGTGTTCAATACTTAGATAGATATCTTACATAGATATAACATATAATAAATATATAAAATAAATATATAATATGCAATAAACTTGTAATATAAATATAAGTGAAAATAATGATATTTTGCTTGTGCAGTGTTACTTTTATATTCTCAAATTGCAATGTTTTATTCGAGTATAAGAATTTTATGGATACCTCATCTTTACGTTAACGTACAACAATATGAACCTGAGAACAATATCGATGAACAATAAAATAAGATACTACGTATAAACTAAATGAAGCAAAGGGTAAAGGGGAATCGGTCATCTGCTCCACCCAAGCCTGTTTCAATTTCTTTTTGATTTCAGACTTTCGATTATTATTGGCTGAATTACGCGTTGAACAAGAAACATGATTAGGTGGAGTGAGTAACCGATCCCCATTGTTCCGCTCGTCAATTAGCTTATGGGACAGCTCGTTTGCCAATAGAATTAGGTTTCCACAGGTCATAGAAAAGTAGGGACTAAGAGCGTGCTGATCAGGCTGACTGAGCGGAATACCTCCCTTGTTCCTCTGACGAAACAACAATCTTATTCTGAGTAACGGATAATATATGCTACAAAGATCGCAAAAATGTCGATTAACTCTTCGTGGCGCGGTGGAATTAAAAAATGTTCCACCTTTTTGATGTACAGTAGTGCATGGTGGGACATTTTTAGATTTACCACGTAATATTGCAATAGCTGCATACGCACAGGTTTATATTTTATTAGTTGTTAATACCGTCAACGAATGTTACAAATGTGTTCCCTTGCGTTGTCAAGTTTTAACGTGTCACTACAGATTCATCAATTGTTATAAGCGAAAGTTTCGTTTTCCTTTGAGAAAAAAATATGTTAAATGAGTACCATTCATAAACCCGTGCAGCATGGTGCAACTATTTAAGTCGCATCCTATAACAATGAATTCAATTGCATTATTATTTTATTCTGCTCTTATGTTATGTGACTTCTTTGTTAATCAAAATATACCAATTTTGTTGAATTTGAAACGCAACAAAATTTCTGAAATCCTGTGCCTCAAAGAGGTTAACCAGTTTGCTGCGCACGGTGTGTAGACACGTCACATCGAAATCGCAATTTTACATCTTACAACAAAGATATTTCTCCTACGAATTAGGTCAAAATACTTATGAAACGTATTTATAAATTTCGCCCAGTTTAGGATAATTGTAGAACAACTGTCAAAAAAACTGCACTGAGTGTGATCGAGATAGCGCATAACAGAATTTATCTTTAAAATATATCGACTCAGCTAAGGGGTTAAAGATGCTAGCAAGTCCAGATCTAACTTTGAGAGATCAACAAAGGAAAAAAGGAAAAATAAGGGTGTTGATTTTGTTTGGAGTTTATTCGTTGCTGACTTCTGTTGATACTATATCATCGTTAATCTATGCAAATTATAATTTATTGTAAAATTATTATCACCAAATTATTATCATTTACGTTCTATTACTCTCGGATATTCTATTCTTACGTTCTACGTAGTGTTGCAATCTGGCAATCTCTTACGTTCTAGTGTTGCAATCTGGCAACTGACAGCTCTATCGTAAAGTTGGACATTTTTGAGGTTATACGTACTCAGAACGTTTTGACATACGAGTGCTATTTGTGTTGTTTACAGTAACTTAAAAGATTCATCTCGGCCCAAAAATGGAATTAAATCGTGAACATTTTCGTGCGATTATTTTTTACAACTTTCGACGTGGATTAACTCAGCAACAGTGCATGGATGAACTTAATTCAATTTTTAGCGATGAAGCTCCATCAAGGACCAGTGTTTATCGATGGTATGGTGAATTCGATCGTGGTCGTAGTTCACTCCAAGACGAATTTCGTGAAGATCGTTCAAAATCAGTTGTTGTTCTAAAAACCATTGATGCTGTGCGCGAACTGATATTGCAAGATCGTCATGTGACCTATCGTGAGATTGAGACAACCTTAGGGATTAGTGGGACCAGCATACATTCAATATTGCTTAAACATTTGACTGTCAAAAAAATTTGTTCGCGTTGGATCCCACACAATTTGTCAATCGCTCAAAAAAAAGGCTCGTGACGATTAGTCGAAGGAAATGCTCAAAAAATACGACTGCGGTGCTTCGAAACACGTCTATGACATCGTGACAGGTGATGAATCGTGGATTTACGCGTATGAGCCCGAAAGTAAACAGCAGTCGACTGTATGGATGTTTCAAGATGAGCCAAATCCAACAAAAGTTGTTCGCGCACGAAGTACTTCCAAGCAAATGGTCGCCTGTTTTTTCGGGAAAACTGGACATGTCGCAACCGTACCACTAGAACAACGCAGAACAGTCAATTCTGAGTGGTACACAACCATTTGTTTGCCAGTTGTCTTCCAAGAAATCAGGAAAACCAACCGCCGAAGACGGATCACTCTTCACCACGACAATGCGAGCTCTCACACATCGGCTCAAACAACTGCATTTTTGAGCACCCAAAACATCGATTTGATGAGTCATCCGCCGTATAGTCCTGACTTGGCACCGAATGACTTCTTTTTATTCCCGTACGTAAAAAACAAACTGAGAGGTCAACGTTTTTCGACACCTGAAGAAGCGGTTGCTGCATTCAGAATGCATGTTTTGGAGATACCTCAATCAGAGTGGCAAAAGTGCTTCGACAATTGGTTCAAACGCATGAAAAAGTGTATAGATCTTCATGGGGAATATTTTGAAAAACAATAAAGTGATTTTCGATGATTAATATTTGTTTTTGTTCTCTAATCCCGAAATATTAAAGGCAACCCTCGTATTACTCTACTTTGCTATTTATTGTATATTTCCCTCACCTCTTCTTTCTTCTTTGTTCATCTCTTAGTATCGATCCAAACCTTCGTACCACTCACAATTTACACTTTTATAGTCTTTGTAGCAGACTTTCGATCTATTTGTATAAATCGGTTAGATACTGTTTGCCAACAGACTCGAAATTGGGTCAGTCGGCACAGAAGAATCGCAAAGCGCATCTGAAAGCGGGCTAGAAAAACGTCTATTCGACAAAGAGTGAAATCGTTCGATCAGCCGTCGGGGCTGTTTATTTTCGCAACTCGCGAACGGATGATAAAAATGCGGTCCGAAACTTTTTGACGTCGATTTCTAGAAAATTGAAACCGTCGAAAGAGCCCCGTTATAGGAAAGCGGGGCATCCGGTTGATCAGAATCGTTCGATTGATTTGTTATTCGCCCTCTAATTTCTCTGGCAGGATGCGGTATCTTGGTGTGACGTGGGGAACACCGAGAGAAAACCCGATTGGCGGCGACGCCGTCAATCACGCCGCGCCGCGCCGCGCCGTGCCGGGTCAAATAAAAATGCGATTGTTCAGACTTCGGCTAACGTAATTTTCGCGAGCCGAGGCGATACCTGCGGCCCGTTATCTCCGCTTCGATTACCTGTCAACGATGACCTCTCAATAAAGGCCATAATAGCAAAACGGTTATCGTGAAAGGATAGCGAACGCGTCGACAAAATGCACGAGTTTATTCGACGCCGCGCGGCCGCTCGGCTCCGGCTTCGCTCGGTTCCGCGCAACGCGCCGGGACCGAAGCGGAGAACGAAGAGGAACTATGCGCGCTACTCCGTAAGTACGCGGAAGATGGAAGACGAGGGATATAGACTGCATTAAACATGCATATTCATGTGTTCTTCGCCGAGTTCAAAGCGATGAAAAAGTTCGGTGTTGAATTAAACATATTGTTTCCTTTGCCGGGAAGCGTCAAAGACCACACGAAATACTCCCATTGGGAAAATTGATCGTGAACGGTGCTATTACGTGTCATTTTTTGATGAGCTGTAGCACGCTTTCTTTCAGTACGTTTGTCGTTAGTCGGCGGCTCTCGTTTTTAGCTGGCTACACCAGCTGTTAATCCAATATTCTCGATTCATTTACTACTTTCCTTTACAGTAGAGAAGTTATATTAAAAAATATAATTGAAATACTATCATTTTCATTTAACTCCTATAATTAGAAGATTTTTCTGATTCACAGTGAGTCACACAATATTCGAACGACTTCTAATACGGAATAACTTCTTGCTAATTGAACCAGGCTATCTAAATTTTTTGACAGATTTTTTACTATACCATGGCCACAAAATTGTTTTCAATCATTGCAATTTGCTGGAGCGACAAAAAGAACTTTTTATTCCAATCTAGAACGAAAATTTAAACGATGCATTTCTCGGTAACTTATTTAAGCGATGAAAATTTCATTGAAATTGATTACATTGTCATCAGAATCATATTCAGGTGTATGTTCAATTTCTATTTTGAACATTATGAAAATTAATTTCATATTTGGTAATAATATAGATAACTGTACACTGTTCAATCTCTATAATTTCTTGATATATTATTACTTTTTGTCCTCCTGAGTGCTTTGACCATTTAGCTTGGAAATCGTTATGTATTAAAACATTATTAATAAAAGGTGTAGTAATTATACTAATTTTTATGATCTCCAGGATATGTAACACCTTAAACCATTTTTATATTTTACGTGTATACATAATTTTTAGAGTTGAGACAGATTTTGGACATGTTTGAAGTCTAAATTAATTTAATAATAAACTGAACTGTTGCAATAGATATTTGTCAATTATGTTATGTACGGAGATTACTCCCGACGTTTTTTTGCTCCTTCTTGAGGTTTTACGCTAGCTAACGTCGGCAGGGAGCACGGTCCCGCGATCATAATACAAAAATGTTCAGTCTGCCGACGAACGCCAGCCTAAGGGCTGGGACCACCTGTGTCACGGTATCATCCGCGGGATGATCTGGTCACGTAGGCCCAGCTCCCACTACCAAATTTCCCAGTTGAGCCGCATATAAAAGGGCTAAGATTTTTCTTCTCATCGGGCAGTTTCAAGTCAAATCGCGACGCGAGACGTAGCAAGATCGAGCCGAGTTCTCCTTCGAGCAATAGTTAACCCCCGCCAACTTGGTGCGAAAACCAGGGAGTGTGTCTTAGGACTGTTGCGAAACTTACACTACACTTGCACACTTGTAATAGACTGAATTTGTTACATTATATTAATTTTACTTGCAATTCAGTGTACAAATTATTTCATTCCATTTCCCAGTTCGAGTCAGTTGTTGGTAGCGATCCCACAAAGATACACCTTTGCCGCTCGAGGTGTAAAAACCCATTACCCTATCAGTAGCGACCCGGTGATGAAATAGGCATCCGCCAGTCCACACATTCCTTTCAAAATATCCGCAAAACTCATTTACCTCCGGCCACGTGTGCAAACTGGCCCTCGGCTCGTAACAATTACAATAGTTTTTCTTTGCATATTCACCGATGATTTTCATAATTTTAGGAAAATATCCGCAACCAAATTTAACTTTCTTCACTGCATAATTGAAAAAAGTCATACAAAAATGATTTGAATAATTTATTTCAAGTATTAGGAGAAATTGATAAGATAAACGATCTTTCGTAAAGTGTGCCGGTAAAGAAAGTATAGGAAAATTTCCTTTCACCTTAATTAATTGCTTTCATCCCGTACAAATATAAATACTGTTCCAATTAACCTGGCATAATTTTCCGTCATTCATTGATCACAAGTGTTTCCAATAGATCCCCTCGAATTTGTCGGGAACGGATAAGAACATTTAATTACTGAATTTAAATTAATTTCGAAATCAGGTGAATGTTTATCTTAATTAATGAAACATTTGAGAGCGATCTTATGGTAATTAACTGCGTCCTGTATCCGAGCGAGGAGCAAGTGGGCGAAAAGAAAAGTTATTTTTCTCGACAGCGGAGAGGTTATACAGTTTCACTTTGAGATCTTAAAAAAGACGGCGGGTGAAAGAGAGCAGCATATTTTGTATAAAATTTAATTAAATTTTGCTTGGGACTACTTCGTCAAACGAAGTGGCTTCGTTTTCAGAAATAGGCCACCAAATAGTTTTGCAGGAAATTGATAGGCAGAGGGAACGGCTTAACTCCTCCACACTAATAATTTCCGCAAGCCCGCGAAGATAGAATTTGCACTGCGGTAAAGTTCTGCCTTCACGGAAATAGCACCATCTTGAACTGTATTTACTTGCAAATTACGAGGAAAACAGGGAAACAGAAAACTCAATTTTCTTCCGAAGAAATAATTCTTGGTTGCAGACGGGAATATTGGCGCGTTCGTTGCACAATTGTTCCTTACATAAACCCAAAAACCCTCCACTCGCCTTGTACTATTTTTCTAATTGAACTGTTTCACTGAAACGCCGACTACCTTAAAAGATCGATAAAGTAAAACGATTTTATTTAAGCGAATTATAATTGAAATATTGCATCGTGTAGCAGTAATTTTTTATTCAATGCTTTTACGCTTGACGGATTTGAATAGAATTAACTTACTAAATTTAGCTTGATAAGTAATAAGCAATAAAATCGTTTATTTAGCATCATAATTTGTATCTAAAACGTTTCATCATAAAATTAAATTTTTCTCGAAGCTTTCTCTTTTTGTACTTTTACACTTCGTTCGAGTATTGTTTCCAGGTTTGTTCTATACAGGGTGGGGCAATAACTATTGCCACCTCAAATATCTTCGAAACTATAAGTTTCACAGAAATATTTGCTGAAACAAAATTGCACAGTACGAAGGGGGGCACATCCGGTGGCATTAATAGATTTTTTGCAGGTGGAGGTACTTCATTTTTTTAAATGGATCGGTCTGTTTTTGCTTCCGTATCATGATAGAGGATCTTAAAACGAGTTCAACGACTTATTACCCTTCGTACTGTGCAATTTTGTTTCAGCAAATATTTCTGTGAAACTTATAGTTTCGAAGATATTTGAGGTGGCAATAGTTATTGCCCCACCCTATTGTATAACAATAGCTTTAGGTATTTTCGTTGTTGGTAGGTTATTTATTTCTATTAAAGTAAAAGCCTCATTTGTACAACTTTCTGGAGCTTTTTCCTTCAAGATCTAATGTCGTATTATAGAATGTTCAATTGTATATTCTTCTGTACATTTCATATTTTATCTACAAAATACGAAATATCATTATACAATGTAACATCTAATACTAAAAATGACAAGATTCAAACACCTATTTTGCACACAGTAATTATTAGATTGCAGATAAATGCATCTATAACAAAAAACAGTAACTACAATTTGGGAGTACTATAGTGATAAAAACCTGCTATAGCGATCGAAGAAAGACAATGAGCGATGCAGAAAACTTATATTTTATAGTGAAGTAAGTTGGAGCTTTAATTTCTATGAGAAAAAAAGAAGAGAGTATGTCGACGTTCATTTGAGCGCAGAAATAAAAAGACTGACTATAATAAAAAGATATTCCTAACAAATCTCAAAAATAATTGACCGGCACACGTACAGAAATTTTTCCGAATAATTTCGTTCGTCTTGAATTCCAATGACAATGCCTGACCCGACAACCGTTCAATCAAGCAGAATCTCTTTGACGACACAGATCAATGCTCAAGCAATGTCACGCCGAATTGAATATCGAGCTGAACAGTCGATCGTGCCGTACGGTATAGATTTTTTCCCTCGCGGACACAGTTCCCGGATTCCCGCGCTACAACGCGGAAAAACTGATTGTGTCGCAGCTGTCAATCACGCGCGGTGGACATAAAAGCGATTACCGAAACATCACTAATGTAATTTTCCCGGCGAGCAGGCCAGCCTTTACGGTGTATCAGCGACGTCGCTGACTCTTGCTTCGCTTTACTCAAACGGTGTTTGAGGATACACGGAAATTCGTCGTATCACAACGCGAAACAGGCGAGCCAGAAAGTCAAAAGGAGGATACAAATCAATTGATTTCTGTCCGCGATGTGAACAACGTCGCGGAAACACCGTGACGCGTACGAATATGTATGCGTATAGGTACGTGTAACGAATTAACCCTCCGTTTAACCTCTTGCGCTATGACTGTCTTCACGCTGCGTTGATTAACACTTATTTATTCTTAATAGAACGAGACAATTCTTGTTTCTCATATTATCTTTATTTAGGTTTGTTTCCAAAACTTTCAGAACAGAATGATTCAATTCGATTTCGATTTAGAAGAAATTAATAATAGTCGTATTTAATGGAACTTACATGGAATATTTGTCACGCGTCTGACTCTTTATTATAGTGCAACGGCTTAATCGCCGCCATTGGAGAAACATTCGCAAAGGATATCGATTGAATGTAATACGTCCATTTTTATAAAAATATGCTTGATAGTGTTTTGGAAAATGTTTCTCTATCTATAAATTTATCTGGGTTTATCCTATGTCAGATCATATTTCAAGACAATCGAAGTCAGGATAATACTTGAACTCACTTTGAGATAATAGGCTCACTTGGGTACATCACGTGCAAAAATAAAGTAAAGTAAATTTAATTTAAAAATGATTAGAATGGTTTATTTCATGAAAATCAGAACTTAGAAATTATAGAAAAGATAGAAAGTCATAGATGAAGCTTGATACATTAGAAGTGGCTGTATTTTCAACAGTCTAAATATGTCTTCAGTGCAAGAAGAAATCAAATAACTCTCTAAAAATCACACATGGTCGATTCGCATAAAAATCCTGTATTGACGAACTGTTGCGACAATATATTAAGGAGACTGTGAAACATATATACCCTCTCGACTTTATTTATTTTTTAGCTCTTCAGATTATAGCTATTAAATTTATTTTTAGATGCAAGATTACACACGTGGCTATTATTAGCTTGCCGCTAAAAGTAACGGAAGTCACATGACACTGTATGTACTGTATACCTGCTTCAATATTATATGAACTATAGATACAAATAAATAAAGGAGAATAAAATAATATTTCAAAAAACTGTTCCTTTTCGACAAAAAGCTATTTGAATTTCAATTATGCTCTTCTTTGTAACTAGTACACGGTTTTTTGTAACGTTAATTTGTTTCCTATATATATTATAATAAAAATTGTAAATCCCTTAAATTACGATCTCTTTCGTAGCTACAGTGAGTCACAAAAGTGTTCGAATGAAAAACTTTGAGTGTTATAAAAAGAATGGTATAACTTTGACTATTACGGCATATATTTCAATCAATATACATTGAATGGAAAAATACTCCACGGTAAGAAAGATATAAAGTCTACATAATTAAAAAATATAGAAACATCGAATTTTTACGCGCTGTAAGTAAGATATACATGTTGTTATTCCTATGGATATTCCTGAAATAAAGAAGTCTCAGCAAAGTATCACCGCGAGGTTATCTACCTGTGTGAAACGCTCGATAAACCGGCGAGAGAGATTAGTTGATAGCGGCTTCGCAAGACACTCTTTAATAATTTCTTAGCGTTTGTGCGCGTATCGCGATTTCAATTGTCACGATGGTGTATACCGGCTCGCGTTTTCCAGGATGCCCAACCTGACGGCGGCATACACACATTGCAGTAACCGCTTCACGCGATTTCGATTATACGTTAAACGAGAAAGTTCGGAGTTATTCGGAGACCGTTAACTGTTTCTCGAAACGTACCGTCGCTTTTTTTCAAATAGAGTTTTAGCTATGCAGAAACGCAGCTTTGAATTGCAAATATCGCACATTCGAGATTGAACGCCGAGCTAACGTAGCAATAAAAGTTAGTTCGCTACCGTTGTTATATTCCCGTTGTCGTTGATGTCGAGTTAATCAAGCCTATTTTCACGAGATCATTTCTCATATTTACCGTCCGCAGCTGCGAATCTCGGATAACCGACGGAATTATACGTCTCGTCAAAAAATATTCGCGACACGCGTTTTTTTTTTGTGACAACGTCGCGCACTGAACAGACGACAACAAGGAATACTATTGACTAGAAAACTATTGCATCGTCTGTAGGCACTCCATTGTTCCATTGAACAAGATTAAAGCTATTATTTTCTAAATTAATAGAATTGTATTGTGAAATATGTAGCGCTGCGGTCACTGTACAATTCGTGAAAAAGTATAATTTATTGAGAATATAATTACTATAGAATATTGAAATGATAACTATTCCTAAAATAATGATAAATTATATGTGTGTGTGTGACGTATTTATATTGGCGTGTGTTACTAGAGGGTTTTCGTATTAATAATAACTCTTTCTCGTATTAATAATAATTCTAATTTGATTATTGTTAAAATATCAGCCAATTCACTGGAGAAGTGTTGTATCTTTTACACTCGGAAAAGTATCTCTGTTCACTTAGAATTTTGCAAATTTTATTCATATAACGAATAATATTTTGAATCGCTCCGTTTATTCACAGCTTTTATTCAAAGATTAATTGAATTAAAGTTCATTTGAAGAAATAGTTAAAGACTGTTCGTATAAAAATTTGTTCGAAAAAATTATTCAATAACTATTCGTATCAAAATTTATTCAATAGAATGATTCCAAATGTTGCACTTTAATGAAATCATACAGGGATAGAACGTTGGAAATAATTAGTTTCTGTTAAAATCAAATTTGGTAGAAGTTTGTATCGATACTTTTACGAAACAAAAATTGCTAATTTTGAAAGTACCCTAATTACCACTAATTTGTTATGTCCTTTAAGAGGTAAAATGCGAGTGAGAATTAACAGTCCAAATTTTTCATTTGAATAAAGGAAGTTCTCGTAATTCGAAATTAAGAAATATCTATCTAAAATTATTATCGAGTTAACAGCGAATTAACGAATTAACATTTATCGGACGTATGTCGTATCCCGCGTGACATTATAAATTTAGATCTGAATATCTCACGTCTGATAAGGGTTAATAGCGAATATACCAAGCTGGTTGATTAGCACCTGTACGTTCTTAATTATTTCCTTAACAGAACGAAGCTATTTTAATATCCGTATTTCTTTATTTAATTTCACTCTTATACCACGATAACAGAACAATCAAATCATATTTCGATTTAGAACAAAACGATTACATGCATATTCAGTAGTACGTCATGGATGGATCTTTAAAGCCAGCCCGTCTCGTTGCTACAGTTCAAGAGGTTAAATAGAACTTATTGTTAGCATAAAAGCATACCGACATAGATGTTCTGAAATAAAAGTTTGTTATCTTGACAGCACTATAAATAGCATCAGTTGTATCATATCCCTCGAGGGGAGACATTCGAGTGCTAAAGGTTAACCATGTACTAGTGTATATCTAAAATATCAATCTACAATGAGCAATATTAACTCGTACTCGAATTAGTGCAAAATAGGTAGTAAAACGATACTCGCCGACCCGTTTCGTACATTTAGTAAAGTTACAAACGATCGTTGAGGTCATGTTAATAATGCTTATCGAAATTTCGGGGTAGCGATAGTTGCCAGATTAAATATAAAGTGGCCCGGTTAAGCATATATCTGTAATTAGTACGGACATGGTTAATTGAAAGCAAGATCAGCAAATATTACACTATTACAGTGTCGGGTAACCCAGCGAAACATCCTGTAAACGACGTTTACAGAGAATCCCCGATTTGCGCCGGGTTCAGCCGGATATACGAGGATTTCGAAAGTAATCACTTAATTATCGTTATCAGTCGCGTCGATTGCCGCTTGTCGAAATAATAATCATAATGGTGGCAGGTAGTGCGTCGGGCATGAAAACTCCTCCGCGCGCGCGGACCACCCTTGAGCTTATTATTGAGCTTATCGGTGTATTACGTGACGCTTTTATGCCCGTAATTATAATTAATTGCGAACGAAGGCGGGGACCCGGTCGTCATTTGGAAGAGTGGCCATTATTATGGGCGCAACCCCGCGCAAAACCAGTGTCACTGTCGGTGCGTGCTCGTTGGTGATTGCGCGACGTTGATAAGCGGCGCGCCGCCGCGCCATTAGGTGATAGATTTTATTGTCCATCAGGACCCACCCCCCGTTGATAATCATCGCGATCAACGATCTTAGGCTGGCACGCTCCTCGCTGAAACGTTTGCGCACATGAACGCCTTGAAATCGACGCCACAATCGTACACGCACGCACACACACACACAGCTGTGACGCACCTGTGCGCACAGCGCTCGACTACGTGGTGTTGACGTGTTTCAGTCAGGGGACGCTAACTAGACAAAATCTAAAATTAACCCTTAACTGGTAGGGAGAGCCAAGAATTTTCGCTACCAAAAGCAACTTTAGCAATTTCATTTCAAATACCAAATGTTCTATGATTATAAGGAGAAAGCTTTTTGAAGCTTATAATCAATTTGTATTCGACATTTTTACGAGTAGAATATTTATGATACGAGACCACCTGTCTCCTATAATTGACTATAACTTTTCAATCATGTTATCCGATTATGATGTTCATAAAAATGTTCACTAACGATATCACATACATTCGAGTAAAAAAGTTCCTTAAACATATCCTTCGAATAATGTAGTAATTAATATGGAAATTTAAATGGAAGTAAAGATTGATTAATTAAAGTTAAACAAAGACATTGAATTTGTTTTTATTATGGTGGCATTTGAAGCCACGTAACCTGCGAACGCAATTTTTGGGTTACATAAATCCATAAGATTACGGAATGATTAATAGGAGTTCAGGTGTATGTGTGAGAATTCAGTTCAGGATAGAGTTCAGTGAAGCAGATATTGCTTTTTAATTCAGACAATTGGAGCTCGTATCAACGGAATTGCACCGTACCGGGACCCGACCCGAGTGACCCAAACCTTGCAGTTGTGTTTAATTTCGTAATTAAACTTCGGCTCTTCTTAGTTTTTATCATTTAATGCGCTGGCTGAGAAATAAAACGTTGATACAGTGTTCATCTAGACAGCAGATTAACACTTTAGTTTCGTCCTAATATCCTCTATCGCTTGAAACACTATGGCTCGATATTGCTGGCGCAAATAAAGAAAAAAATGGCAGCAATCGAATTCTGGCAGATGCTTCGTTTTCAAATTGCCAACTACAATTGAAATCCGTCAATAGCGGTGCGTGAATTGGGTCAGTGTCTGTATCTCATACGCCGCGACTATACTCGTTCTGTTTGACCTAATTTACGCGTGGTGCTTCCAGTAAATTAGACACTTTTTGCTGATGTTTCATGACTTTTTAAATGTGAACTGATAGGCAACTATTATTAATAGACTAAATGACGACTAATTGTTGACGTACTATTTGGCTGTATTTACCAATTCTTGAAGAATGTACAGACATTTTATCTCGGCTAGTTTTTCAAAAATTCTTTTCATTTTATCTTATTTATAGAGGGTACAGTTAAATAATAAAGAACTTAGAACATAGTAAGACGTTAAGATAAAGGTGGCTGCATTATTTGCATATACATATGACCTAGCAATGCCAAAAATATTAGGAACATATTACAAACATACAAAGCAATTTTCAGGTAAATACAATAAATGAGTGACAATTTATTTTGTAATCATAGCACCAATCCTTCGAGCGCGATAAGAGTGGAAATCCAAAGATAAATCGATTTTGCAAAGTCACTAAAGTAATCTCTTTGTACGTTAATGGTTTAAAAACCAGAGGCCCAGGCAGCAGCCATGTTACTCTTGATTTTCGGTTGACTTTGGCGTGTAGAACCACACCCTAAACCATCTACCATACGACGTGGTCTACACGTAAGCCAACACTCTGCGCAAAGTAACCCTGTTACCCTAATCATTTTGAATACCGCACACCCTTTTCCAACACACGATCGATTGTCCAACGAGAAAATTGTTTTCTTGTAGCAGGTAAATATCACGGTTTATGCGACCAGTCTCACGCAACCGGCACTAACTGTATCCTTTAACGCGTTCGTTATCAACGTCACGCATGTGTGACGATCACGATCTCGCGGTTTGCATAAAGAAAGCCAAATTAAATTTATGCATGTTGTTATTTAAAGTCGCAATTTCGTAGGCGGGATTCGCGCTGCGTTTCATAAAGCATCGTGTTTACGGGCCTTCTCGACGAAGCAAACGATGCCAGGAATTATGTTCCAAATAGGGTCACAAGATTGTATCAATCGACTCTCGAAATGTATCATATTCTCGAAGCAATTGTATGCATTTTTATGCACCGGTAAATGCATTCTTTTATATTTTCGGTTTTATTGAGATTCAGTTATGTTCATCGTATCAAAAATAGAATAGCTAATTAAATGTAATATTTGTATTAAATTAGCATTGGTTTATTATTATAATTATTTGAATACAGATTTGCAGGTCGTTATGTTTTAGTTTTTCATAGTTCATTGTGAAAATAAATGCGAAAATATATGCGAAATGAAACTTGTCTACACCAACTCTACAAAAGCAACTATTAAGCAGAAACAGATTTATTCTTCTTCGTAAGTTTAATAAATCGAAATAAACGCAACGATTTATCAACATTCTTCCGAAGCTGCGTTCTCTGTATATTAAACGCGCTAATTTTCCACAGCTCATTATAGCTCCATGTTATAGCTCCGTTGCGTGCTAGCTTAAATTTTGTGCCGACAAAGGACACGCGTATTAATTAAAAATTAGGAACGCTTCCGTGACGAGACGCAGAACAAGGAAATCGAATCTCGTAGTTCCGAGAACGCATCGAAAGAGAGACACGTTATTTCTCAGGCCATTCTATAGCGGACAGGGGATTCTAACTCAAACCTTTCGCTCGCTGGACGTCTGCTCTATCCAATTGAGCTCGACCAGACGAATTCCTTTCCCCTGACTCTAATATCCAAATGGCGCCGCCCACGCGAGGTCTGCGACATTTATCTTTTTAAACGGCACGCCGTGTCTTTATCAGCGTAATGTCCTAGCCGACGAAAAGAAAAAGAAAAAGTAACAAATTTGACAGGCTAGGCTACGCCGAAGGACGAATAAGAAAATCAGGTTGCCGAGTCCCAGAGTACGGTATATCATGAATAATATTACTCTTGCATGGTCACCGATACATCTGTTTTCTATTAAGCCTTATGACTTTCTTAAGAGCGACTACACGTGCTCGGCTGATGTACGAGATAGCAGAAAAACACAGGTTTGTTGCAATATGTTCGTGGTTCGAAGATATTATGTGCGTATGTGTGCCATGTTGCTATACGATAGCGCTCAGTTATGTAAAAGAGTTATTGATGCATTGTGCTGCTGGAAATATATGGGTACTCAATGCTGGTCTCTCTAGATTTTATTGCGGACTCGGTAATGTTCCGCTAACCTCTTTCGGTTCACTGGGTCTTATGGTGTTCCAGTGACATCGAATCTCTAATTAGACTGCTGACTTTACATTGGCGCCCGAAGAGCACGCTCGACAATCTCGACAAGTCTATAAAGTTAATGTAATCTATTTATTCCTTTCAGTGCCGACTAACAGATTGTAATTTCTTTCGAAATTACAATAATTTTGTAAAACCTGATAATTAGGAAATTCAGCAATAATTACTCAATTCAATCAACAATAATATCTCGTTGTTTGACATTAAGAGAGTCAATAAAATAAAAATGTAAAAGTAGAAGTGTATGGTACTGATAACACTCCTAAATTTTGTAGATATCAGCTGAATTTAACATACCGAATATATGTATAAGCAGAAAAGTTAATTTTTAAATCTGGGAAAATGATTCAGAAACGAATAACTGAACAAATTATTTCATTTCATTTCATTTTCCGTATGTCACTTTCTACCTTAAAAATGCGGAAACGTTGGAAATCGATGAAAATCTATACTACAGTTACATTGTAATAAACCTGGATGTCGTCAATTGTGATATTTGATAGCCTCCAATTAAAAATGGTTTTCAATTAGAAATTATTTTATACATTTCTGTAAAATGTCACATGTGGATTTTAAAATTAATGTTTCTCTTAATAGAGAGGATAATAAATTTTACACGATTTTCTCATCTCTAAATATTAAAATTAAAATTAAATCTATTCTTGAAATGTAGGATAATGTATATTTCATAAACCTTTTCATCCTAGTCTTCGGTTACAAGGCGAACGATTAGTTTTGTAGTTAGAATACTACGTCTATTTGAAATTCATCGAACTTGGTCAGCTTTATCTTTTAAACAGGCAAATATAATTAATTCGCCGAGTTTCTTTATATTATCTACGAATCAATTAATTATAATTTAAAAACATTACATTTACTAATTCTGACATTAAATTACTAATTTTAGAATTATAATTCTATTTATAATTTTCAAGAAGATGACTCGAAACAGAAATTAGCGACAATCGCGGACAATTAAACGTATTTTTAATTTTATTCAAAAGTTTGAATCTTCCAGAAGCTGAGAGCTCATTTCACCAAGCGCGAAAACTAATTAGGCAGAACTTAGTTTTCGTATTAAACAATTTCTTGAACCGCAAGACAAAGTAAAGCTTCGATAAACAGAAGGCTAATAAATTGTTTATACAAGCTTGACAGATGTGGCTCCCTTACTCTTGAGCTAAATTGTTGTTTAGTTGGAATGGAACAAGGAACGGGTTTTCCGGTAGCAATTTACGATTACTCAGCACGAATTATGTAGAATTTCGTGAGTTCAAGACAGGAGAGTTCCTTGGTAAATGGCAAGCTTGATTATTCGAGAGGGTTTTAGGATTTCCTAATCGAGGGTGCCTATGCATGTACGTCTGCGTGTTCGTGTTCCGAGTGATTTATTACATCCTTCTACGAATTAAAGAGGGCTCGTGATGGGATAGGGACATTGAAAACGATTGCGAAAATGTCTAATATTATTAGACGTGACGAGAAACCATGCCGTTCGCTGTTTAAACTGTACACTCTTTTTTATTTTAGAATTTGTTATAATATTATATGATCAAATCGCGTTCCCCTTTGGCACTTTACAACTTACTTGGAACTGAATACTAAATATTAAACATATTATTATATATTACAGTATTATAATAGTAATATTATTCATGATTATAATTTAGATGAACAAAACAAATAATTATTGATGCAAAGATCGATATCTGGCTGGATATCGAACGCCTGATCTATTTTATTTCGTACAAACAACAAATTCTCCTTCGGTATGTCTTTATAATTTTCATGATCATAAATTAATGACTTTTTAACCTCCCGTTTTGTTGGGTATTATAATCTTCGTATTAATGATCGATTGCAAATGCAAAAAATATGTGCATGTTAAAAAAACTTAAATATTTTATGTACCGTTAAATAAGAATTTTTTAAATGATGGTTCAAAAACGAATAATATAATGTAATATTATGGATTCGTATATAGAAGAACTTCTTCTGAAATTGTTATGAACATTAACGAATAATTATAATACAATAACAACAAAAATTTGTTATATTTTATATGTAAAACATTGATCAACGTCTGAATATAAAACGGTAATAAATCTCAACTCCACAGTTTCTTATGTACTAATTCTGAATACATTGAATTTTGATGTTAATCTCATTTACTAAGTTCAAAATGAAACATCTTCAATTATTGCAGTTATAGTACCTTCCATTGAACTCTTGTTTATGAATAGTATAACTTTGAACATTATTCCACAGGGTGTGCTAAATATACTAACAATAAACCTAGAACCACTAATATCAAGATACAGGGTTAACAAACGAAAGTTACAAGAATCTGAAAATTTATTTAGCAAAATGCAAGGATGGACAAATATCCTAACCTTGACTCTGATATCTAATATATACAATATATTATAATTACTATAAATTCAACTACGTAATATATGATTAATGCAAAAATTAGTGCTCCAAATGTTGCTTAATTGCCAATAATATCTCATTAAGTGAAGACGTCCGTCCATCTCCATGCTTATTGATTTTCCCTCTCCCTTCAGTGAACATTTATGTGTGCCATATTGAATTTATTTATCTAAAAGCTCTAAATAACCCTATTAATAATTAACAATAAACAGGAATCCCAAAAATTCGTATTGACACAGAAGCATCATTTTTATCCGGATCACATAGCCAAAGCACTCTCTCTCTCTCTCTCTCTCTCTCTCTCTCTCTCTGTGTGTGTTTGTGCATGCGCGCACATTTTCCCGCGAATTAAATCCAAATTCTTCAACTACTCGGTTCTATAGTTCGAACGACGGACACTTGGTTATGTTGACGTGGCCGATTTCTCATTATGCGCACGTGAGACAATACATCGCGGAACGTTCCGTAGCGTTAAATGCGGCCGCGGCTCGAATCTAATTATGTTAATGTTTCGGTAAATATAAGGAACGTAATTACTACTCAGAGGTATTCAACAGAGTGGAAAGTACATTGCAGTTCATATTTACCCTTATCGTGCCCACGGTGCCCATTAATCATAGGGTCAGGATCGATCATTACCGCTGCAGGAGCGAGGGTTATCACGCATTTCTAATTATAGCCTCCTAATATCTTCCTCATCAGGATAGTAATCATGGTTGCCAAATGTCTCCAGTTGATCGAGATTGTCTCCAATTTCGATACTCGCGCGTGCGACAGAAGTGGAGCGACTTTAGGAAGATAAATGATTCGAAAAACGCGGCGACCCTGGAATCGATTCATGAAGATTCGCTGACAATCAAGGCCTACTACTACCATAAATACCCGTCTTTGGTTTTTACCCCCGTCCGATTGATTTCGTAATTAGAAGTTTTTCGATGTTTCGAAATCCCGGTTTTTTTGTTTTTTCGAGCCTGCCGAGAGATAAATGATTCGAAACGAACTGTTTCACTTTATTCTGATAATGACGATAGGCTTCTAATTAATTCGGTGCCAGTGACAAATTCTGCCCTGATGATACGGCATTCTCTTAACCACTATATTAACGAGTCGGACAGAGATTCCATACAAGATCTATTAAATATGAATATTATTAATTTCTTCTATATCGAAGTAAAAATAAATTATTCTATTATCAAAGTATAGAAACGAAGGTAAATAAAGACAATACAGGAAATAAAAATTATCTGGTCCTATTAAGAAAATTGTTAAGGACAAATAAGTGCTAATCGCAACAGCATGAAAGGAGCGACAGTGCAAGGGGTTAACCCTTTGCACTCGATGCCATTCTACCTCGAATTTCAACATAGCTCCTCTGATCTATAGTATTTCCATTTTATATAACTTATCGCATTTCATACATATGAAATCGAGTCACGTGATTCGCACAGTAGTTGCAATTTTAATGGTTTTCTCAAACACCAAAAACTGTAATAATTTACAAATTATTTTGAAACATGTTAAAACAATTCTGAATGATGCCTTGGATTCACTGTTTGAGCTCTAAAGGTAAACACTTAATCCAAGCCGAAGAACAATTCAGTACAATTTCGAGTAGGGTTATCAGTCATTTTTCTTGTCCACGATTCGTATTTTAGATGCAGTTCGAATAGAAAGAAAGCTAATAAATTCGATTAAAATCGAGTTTGAAAAGCGTATTCTTTCTACCCTTTTATTTCTCTACCTTGCTCTTGGCGGTGAACAATGAAGTAATAGAAGTTGGTTCGAGCCTTCAAGTTCTTGAATTATATTCGCACGAAGTTTAATTTTGTTCGATGAACATTTTTATTTCTGAAGTAACGTCGAGCTTTGCAACGTTAAATATTATTTTATTAGATCGGCATTCGTTAATAAGGATATCGCGAATGTAATGCGATACATTGTATATTTACGCTTCGTAAATACGTATATTCAACTGATTTATATTGACATTTGCTCGTTATGATTTTCTGCAGAAAATATGAAGAACTTACATTTTGTACCAATAATAAATGAGAGACTTCGTTCATAAAGCCATTAATTATCTTTGATAATTATATTATTCTCCTTATAGCTTTATAACATATTTTTTATTCACTGTGACGAAAATATTAATAAATGCAACTGCAATTTTTGTTTCACTTTAATACAATCTTCGACATGGTACGAAGATTTTTATTTAATCCTGTGCATTTTTTAATTAAATTGGATTATACTGAAAAGTAACTGCTAGGAATGAAATTGTTGCTTGTATATTTGTACAGGAAAAAGATTGCTGCGTCCTATATACTAATTACAACAATTTTGTCTTTAATTTTGTTCAAAAGAAATTCTTAATATTTATATAATTCTCGGATTGTTAATTGTGCCGTTTACTTGTCAAATCGAGTAGGCTTCAAACAGTATTTTTTAAATTTTCTTTTCATTATAGAATTAAGTAAAGAGAAAAAATGTCTCCAACAATTACAAAATATATCTAATAAAATATGAAAAATAGATACACACGACAAGGTCAATATTTAAAAAAATTATATTACAACGAATACTGAAAAATCAATTATTTACTTTGCCTAGAAAATTAGAGAAAGGTTCACAAATTACAATTGTTCTCTGAACGGCTCGATTAAGCATGATACAATTGAAACTCCAAATTAGTAATAAACAAACGACGTTGCTTGCGGAGTGGCCCGACACTTAAAGGAATTGTGCTCGGTTGTAGAGAAAGGAGAATACGTCGCCGTTTTTCCTGGCCCTGACATCGTCGCGTCGTTCGAAATCCTACCGTAAATACATCGGGGCTGGTAAACACCCCCGTATATCGTTAAGCAAAGGCCTTTGCCACTTTTTCCCCCTCGAGGGACAAAGTGCACGGCCTAGAGACGATTGTGTGCGCGCGTGTCCCTGTCCCACACCCGTATGTTGAATCCAGCCACCGCGGCTGATCCGTGACGTCACTTCCGGCTGCTCGCGGTGGTTCCCTCTTTCAAGATCTGACATAGATTGGGGAGCGGGAACGAGCTATTCGGGCATGGAGTTTTACGGTCTGCCTTTGTTTGCCGTCCTCACGGCCACAAACGATCGAAACGAAGCACAGCGATATCTTTTCTGAAAAACTCAGCCGCATTTCGCGTCTTCATATTTTCGGAATTTTCTGAATACCGGTAGTTATATTTTCAAGTTCTTGAATTCCAACATATTATTAATAATTATGTCATGTTATCAATTAATAATTAATACATTCGAAATGGAGAGTTAAACTCTAATAACATAAATTTTCAAATTATTTCTTGCGAATAACATGTACTGTAATTGCATATAATTATGTATAATTTTTTAGAGTGCTTTGAAACGGCAATATATAAATTTAATTGAATATAATCTCATTGTGAATTATCAATTATTTTACAGGTCCCTCTAATGAGTATATTACATCGTCAAATTATTTAATTTTAGTGGCTCGTTTAATTATTAATTTAAATATTAACTTTATAAATTAAATTATCCATACTTTCAACATAAAATAACAGTTGATTGCTTAATAAGATTTTCCACGGACAAATCAATCCTGTATTACTTTACGCGTCGTTAACGCGAGAAAAATGATTTTTCAATGAAATTTTACGGGAATGTTTTTCACGCAGAAATTCCCTTCGTCTTCGTACGAAGTAGAAAAATTAAAATACACGTAGAATAGTCGATTCAAGTTTACGTTTCGAAATAGAAATGAACAGTTTCAGTAGAATGGATGTCGTTTCTGGTGAAAAAAACTTTTATTCATGTTTCCAGAATCGGCTGGTGTTGGTAAGTGCGTAGGTATGTGTACAGGTATGCAGGTACGCGTATGGTAGCGATGTAGAATCAACTCGTAAAGTAAAAGAACCGGCTTTTATACGGGTTTTTCAAGATCCGCCCCAAAAGTAATAAAGAATAACAAATGTCAGAGAAATATACTCTCCGAAAATACGAAGCTTATGGTGCTTCAATAAACTCATATAAACCTGGTTTTCATGTAATAAATTATATGACATGCTGTCTCACATTTATGGTCAGTACATATTCAGTACAATATTCGAACCTTTTCAACATTTTCTTTATCACGGCGATAATCGCTATGGTATATCATTCTCAATGATTAAATATGTACGATTTTTGTGCATGTTTATTCCGTTGAATATTATTGTTTCATCCGATATCGTGCATCGTTATACTGAATTAATTCTACCCGGATTTCGATAATTATTCGACTGCTGAGTCAAGTAAAAATTATTAGGAAAGCGCACACAGTGGGAATCGTTAACCAACAAAAATATTTTCAATTTTACGTTTGGATTTTTTTCTTATTCTACACCTGGAATTTTGCAACGTCAAAAGTATATTGAAAGTATATACATTCGAAATATCAATCGACATATAAAAAATGCGAGAATCGCGATTTTTTTAATTATTACAGCAACACATAAGCGTATCGTAATTAATACCGTTTTTGCGGCGAGTTAATGGTTGTCCTCATTTTTTATATTTAGCTAAAGACAAAATCAATATTACGTATAGCAAAATGACTTCTATTACAACGTTCTAATAGTTCAATATTTTGACACAAGTTTTAGGATGCGTTCAATCAATTGTACATAATAACATGTGGTTAAATATTTCTAAATTTGATTTCAATAATTTTTTGAAAATATGATTGAGGATTTTAACGATATATCTACAGATTGACATTTTTAACAGTAACAATGAGACACGAAAATTACGTAGCTCTATGAAACTTTTACGAAATACAGTGCACATTTGCATACTCACATTAATTACACATTTTGCTACCTCAAAGTATTATAGATTACGATTTATACCATGTCCATAATTTCTTCGTTGAATCCTTAATACAAGCATGCAAAACATCTGGTTTCATTTATTATTCATAAAAGGTAATTCATGTTTTTGCATAATGGATCCGTTGAATTCATACAAAACACAGCAAAAAGATTTGCATACACCTACCAGTAAAATATCAGACGTTTAAAAAAATTAAACAGACACTAAAACAACGTTGAAGTTTTTAATATATTTACATCACTGTATGAATAAATTGAAAATGCGATCTTTTTATAGGGAGCTTTCCGTAATTTATTTAAGTTTCTGGCGGAGACAGGCAAGAAGCGCCGTCATTTATGTATAACTCGTTTCTAGTTCACAGTCAAATTAACGGCAATGGAAAGATCAGACCATTCTACTTTGATTTTTAAATATGTAAAAATTGCTCCAGTGTGCGTGGACTTTTACGACCGCATTTCATAACAAATTTCGTTATTTTTTAAACGTACAACTATGAAAAGAGCTTCGGCTTTTACGAATTTATTGCGTAACGTTATTTATCTTATTCGAATTCAGTGTAACAAAAAATTCAATATAGTCGAATGTGATTTCTATTTCATTTCAGACCTCATAGAACTAAATGTGTCATTTCAGAACTGTAAGTTAATTTTTAAATATATTTCTATTTAAATGGATAAGAATCTTAGTGGTGTGACATTTTCAAAAATTTTGACGCGTCTTAGAATGTAATATAATATGTGTCAGCATGTTAAAAACCCCACTTGTCTTTGAAATAATTTAATATACTTAATAAATTATAAAATCATTACGAGATATCTTAACTATAAATCATCTTAAAAATCAATTTGATCTCTAAATACAAAGACATGTTAGTAAACAATGACAACCCTCGTTTCTCTCAATGGAAAAAATGTCATTTACGTCACTAAGATTCTAAACCATTCGTATTTGTTTATAGACAAATAATTAAAAATGCGATCTTATTATGTGTTCATTTTTATAATTAATTTATTCATGATTGACAATCTTTGCACGACCATAGAACGTATAACACAGTTTCGTATCTAATAAACCTTATACATTTAAAGATTGTTCTCTATTAATTAATTATAGTTGATTCGATTAAGGTTTTAACAGAGCCTTTTTCATTGGATTTCAATTTCTGCGCCCTAGTATACAGAAATTTGAATTTCTCTAGACCATGCTTAATGAAGTTGTGTACGATCTTCACGTATAACCTCACATACGCTATTATTCGCTTTTCATCTTTACTTTTCTTGCATAGTCCCCTCGAGCATACTGTTACGTCTTTGCTTCTTTTGTCACTGACTATATCATCGACCCTCGCAATCCTTTTACTTCTGACGTAGACAACAAGCACTCTTTGCCCTGGCAACCCTCTGGATTACTGCAGGGGGTAACGCTTCAGGGCAAATATGTGATCAAGGAAAGAGACTCGATCTTGTCAGTTCGGCATCGATGGCGACAGAAGGCTATCTATCTAGCTCTCTCTTTCTCCTTCTCCCTCTCTCTCTCTCTCTCTCTCTCTCTCTCTCTCTCTTCATCTCATCCGTCATTTTATCCATCGTAACCATCATCTTATCCATCGTAACCATCATCTTATCCATCTTAACCATCATCTTATCCATCTTATCCATCTTACCCATTTTATCCATCCTTTTATCCATCATCTTATCCATCATCTTATCCATCATCTTATCCATCATCTTATTCATCCTATACATCTATTCTACCGTACCCATCTTATCCATCTATTCCACCTTATCCATAAGGTGGATAAAATGGATAAGATGGAATAGATGGATAAGGTGGATAGGATCTCCGGCGCACTTACCCTCGCATCTTCCACGCCCAACGACATTCAAATCGACGTCTAATTTCATGGAAATTCCACGACACAATTTTCAATTTACATCGCAAACCGTGTATCCTCGGTGATCAATACTTACACGCCGCTATTAAATCGGAAACCCTTAAACGGTCGGCCATAGTCCGCCGTTTATTTCCTTCCGATGGCCGCGTATCGAGCCATTCGAACGTTCCCGCGAACTTCACGGAAACACGTACAGCAGTACGTTCTATCGGGATAATAAAAGAACGGAGTAAAGCGCGCGTCCTGTACAGCCGGCGCGGCGCGGCGCGGAAACAACGATTTTATATCCGCATCTCGAGGTCTAGAAAGTTTCCGGTTCCCGTAATAAAGCATCGGGAATCGGATAGCGCGAGCGCCTAGCTGTTGAATTCGACGATAAAAGTTTTCGACGCGGCGCGGGGTGTCGCGACGGGCGAAAAATTGGCGAAGGGTCCTCCGGGAGCAAATTGGCGTAGATTGCGTCGATTATTCCTGCGAAAGTTCTCCTATCCGTTCGGCGTTGTTCCTACCTGTTCTCCTTTCCCGTGGCCGCTCCATCGTGCTTCCGGAAACACGCGCCGGTGTAAATATTTCACGACTATCCGACGAAAGAATCGCGCTGCGTAATGTTGGGCCGGACCTGGATCGGGTTTATGTGGCCGTAAATCAGGCGATCGTCGCACAGCGAGGAATAGCGGTGACGTGGCTATCGCTAATATTATCAATAATATCGTTAATACACCGTTCAGATAGGCGAGGATGGAACGTAACGTGTTAATTGTAATGGCGTCAGTTTCTTGTTTATTTTTCTTCGAATTGTGTGATGTTAACTCTTTCGACGTAGCAAATTTTTACATATACTGTGCATACGATGGTTCAACCACAAACTAGAATATAAATGACGTAGCGTGTATTTTTCAAATTTGCATTGTCGAAATAGTTGAAACACTGAACTGTATTACAAATGGTCGTTCAAAACGACGTGAAACGATACGAAAAGTTGCAAAATGCTGTGTTTATATTGTATTTAGTCTAAATAAGTATTATCTCCTTTTAGTTTTAAGTATTGTATCAAAGTTATTAATAATTCTTGAATTATCGGTCTCAATTAGTCAATCATCGGTATTTGTAATATTAAGTTTATTATATTATAAGGAAACACATTAATTGTGATATTTTCAAATTAATCTTTTTACCTAACAACTCTTGAATCATGTCCAATATTTCTATCCTTCGATATTATAAACTTATCGTTAGAAATAATTATTTGATGTTATTCTAGAAAATGAACGTGTATATACATGTGTAATCTTCTACAATATTATTACATTATCAGTATTATTATATAAATCATGACAAAATATAATCCAAGAGAGAACTATACAAAGATTCCATACTCTTAATGCAATAAACTTAGTAAAATTTAATTTTTTCATCAAATATTTTCTAATTTACCAGTGGTGTAAATTTTATGTTTTTATGACAATCAAACGCAAATCAGCGAAACATTTATACAGTCTAAAAATATCATTATATCCTTGTTATCTCATTATAGTTAAACGAATTATGTAATACTAAACTCATTCTATTTATATGGCTTTCTAAGCCTCGGAAATCAGTATTCTATCACATAAAGAAAATAAAGAACTAATTATACACACATTTAAAATAGCTGTCTAAACAATACCAATGAATACAATTAGTTTCATGCTACATTTTAATCAGCAATCTAATTATGATAATATTTGTATGTAAATCGAACTTGGTTAGAAGGCGTGCATGGACGTGAAAAGATTGCGGTACAGCGAATTTTTGTATAGCATATAGAACTGCATTATCTATGATAATAGCACGAAGTTTAAATAATCCCAACCTTATTGTTGTTATAATACAGTGCACATTAGTTGCGTTTAAGTTCACGTAATTCTAGAATAATTACTTTCCAACTCGACTTTGAATTCGTGCGAATCGAGGAACAGTAGACGTGGTCGAAAATATTTTCATTTTTGAATCTGTTTCCAAAAAATCGTGTTACTATTTTCTAGTTCCGGTTTCGCATTTTTCCTGAGCGTCGTCGACGTTGATGTCGACTTTTACGATACGGTCGTATTGTTAAACATTTATTGGGATCGGTCCGGGAAACTCGGTTCCCGTATTAGCGACACTCGACAATTACGCGCCGCTGTTGCTATTTGATTATCGTGCCGTGGCACGCTAACCGGTGCGGGCCGATTTTCCGCGCGACGTTCGAAGGCCGGTTTTCCCTCCGCTAAACGCAGAACGAAGAGCCCCCTCGAGCGCCGGCATTATTCACCCAAGGTAAAGAGTTTAGTCGATCGACCCAATTCCTGTTTTTCTGAGGCTGCGAGATTTGCTTTGCTTCTCTATGCTTTTATCCCCGGGTAAGGGCATCTCTCTATTCACGGATTAGCGTGGCTTATCGATGTAATTTGTTTGAGGAGAATGGTAATCAGTCCGCGGTAGCTCGTTCCCGGCGGTTCTCCTTTTTTCTACTTTTTTTTTTTTTGATCGCTCCGCCCAATCGTTCACGATACGGCATAACGTTCTACTTTGTATGCGGATAGCTTGTACGTACGTAATACCTCTTGTTGTTCCACGACGAAAAACACCGGATCCTCCAGGAAATGTTCGAACCGGAATTCCAGCTCGATTCATTCGCGTTTAAGCTCTCGGTCTTGTTCATTTCGTGCAATTAGCTATGGTAACGTTATGATAACGTGGCGTGTCGTGCGCTACAGTTGCAGCGGGTTGCAATCAAAATGGTCGCAAGGAACAACGCTGCAGGTCACTTGTTTTCACTTTCCAGGATATTGTCGCTTATCAGTGGGCAAGCTAAATTCACTCAGATATTGTGAAATCAAATGTAAAAAGTTTTGTTGTTAGAAATGACCGACACCGCTGCTGGACTGATATTGTTCGATTCTTTGCATTAGTATTTGTCGAGTCTAGCGAATTTGGATCACAATTGTACTGCGGCGTCTTCTCTTACAGCAACGTGCACTAGGTGTCTAGGAAGGTTTGGTTACACTTATTGATAAGATATATGCTTTTAAAGATGTTAAGTCTTGTACGCATGTTTCATTTCATTTGTAAAATGTTTTCCAATCTGGAGACACTATGGGTGCTACATTCATGATATATACATATAGTAACTGTATTATATATATATATATATATATATTCGGATTGTTACACATTTATATATATATATCATGAATTATATTAATATATCCTACATAGGTATTTAAGTGCATCTCAAATATATGTACAGAGTGCCCCAAAAATGTGTAACAATCCGAAAATGGAAGATACCTGATGTGACCTCCAGTAACATGTTTCTTTACAAAAATTGAAACATAAATTCTAAAATCCAAAACCAATGTTTTGTGTTAACATTTGTGATAATTACCATAATAAGTAGACTATAGATTTTACGTGCTTATGAAAGAAAAAAGATGAAATGCAGAAAACAAATTTACCAATGCCGACAGATTAGCTTCAGGTTATAAAACATGCGAAGCCAGAACATAAATTCTTATGCTGCTGTTTGTTGCAATCAAGGCGGAGATTTTTTTCTTTTGCATAAAGACCCGCAGTCCGGTAATAAGAAACGCCGGCATCTAGACATCCTCGCCGTCAAGAGACGATGTTATTTATTCCAGTAGCATAGATTCCTCGAGCCTCGAGACAGATGAATTCCTTGAAGAGGTTTTTAGCTGATCCCCGGTTGTTGAAAATTTTCTCTTGCTGGAAGTTGTCAAGGCGCTTAAAAAAGTAGTATTCCGTTCTGAGCGAGATCGGGGGAATAAACTGAATGAGGTGGAGTCTCATAACCTAGTTCATTTAATTTCTGCGGCGTCATTTTCAAGATGCGCGGTTAAATGTTGCTATGGCGTGTTACGCCGTTTGAAATATGTACGATAAAATTACGCGAAATTACTTTTTCTCGTTTCCATTTCGATAATGTCGAACAAACGAACAAGACGTCAGAAAGCTATAGAAGGGTATGATATAATCCTTGAATTCGTTCTTACGTTTTACAATATACAAATGAAAATGTGGAGTGCCATTTAAGGATACTTTTGTGATCTTGACTTGGTCCTCGTGTAGATTTTCAAGTCGAATTTCTTTACATTACTATACGTATGGGATCTCATCTTGTATGTGGATCTGATCTCATGCTAAAAATATAATATGAAATGATAAAGTTTGCGATTACTCGTTTGTATGTATTGGATTATTACAATTATCATATCGATTTCCTTCCCAATTCCTTTTAAATGAAATGATAGGTATATTTTCAACAATAATCTTTTGTATTATTTATGGTCTATTTTTTTATTTTGCTTATTGGTAATAAAAGAAACGTGATCATTTAATTATGACAAGTTAATATTCTTTTTATAAACCTATAACTCTATCTTTAGCAACTAAAAGTGAGTAACAGTTATTAAAAGTATTGGAAGCATACTTAAATATATATTTACAAAAAAGATCTATCTTTCGAGCGTTAAAAGCATTAATCACATTTTATTGCGATATTCGGATTTTACAAACCTTAATTTTTGTATCTATTTTACTTTCATGTAATTATAATACCTTAGAGTTTAAAAGAATCGGTGATTTAATAACGAAAATATTTTCGATTAATATATATTACCAACTGCAGAAAAATGTACGTATTATTTATTGTTGTATGGATTAGTTCCACCTCTGAATGTAACAGTTTTTACGTAATGGTGAATTCTTCTTACGTAGTGACAGTTGCTTGCGGCGAATGACACTTTATCGATACAAAAGATCGAAAGCGTTCTTACCGGGAAAAATGTTGATAGGTTCAGAAATTTCTTTCTTATCTTTATAGAATCGCTGTCAACGTACTGATAAATGGCCTATTCTTCTGCCACGCTAATCCTTAATTAAAGCTGCTGATTCATTTCCGGATAGTATCCTATATTTGGAATCTATTATTCACGTCGTATAAATCAATTTCTTGGTGGTCTCGAGTTTTATCATGCTCCAATAACGATACAAGATAGTGTTGGATTAAGGACGTATCTGTACCAGAAGTCTCTTCTTGAATCCCCCTGAAAGTTTCGTCTAATTTTACACTAATTCACATTATCGCATTATCGCGAATATCGTGAAAATTTCTGTCTTCATTTTATTATTTTGTACTAAGTATTATACTATTCATATTATTTTGTACCGCAAACTTAGAAGTAATGCTATATTATAATACTATAATGCTATATTATATAATAATATAATGCTATATTATAGAATTCAAGTGGTGAATTCAGAAATTTCACTGAAAGCCTTAACATATAGGAGAACGTCTAATTTATATTTCCATTGAATACTTTTGTTGTTTAATAGAGATATCATTCTACTTAAATAGAATTTGGTTAACACTAGAACTACCAAGGGGGGTCAAAATGACTTGTTTGACATTTTTTAAGATTATAACCCATTTCAGTTGCATTTTGTTTCAGAAAATTTTGCACGACTTTTTCTAAGATATACAAATAATTAATTCTGTAAAACTGTTATGTTTTTTTTTATCATTTTGTTGTACATTTGTATGCAGTATACCTACACATACCGAGATGAGTCATTTTGACTCTCTCCCCCCCTCCTACGCAACATAGGTTTTCGGTACTGTTCTGTTGTATCGTGGAAATTATTGTGACACGTTACTTGTGACACGACCTTTAGTCGTAAAAGATAATATTTCAAACTCAAAGATATGTCAACAACCAAAAAATGTTTTTCCTACGACTTACACTGTTGATGTAATGACTTGGTCATTACTTGCAGTATTTATTGCAGGCAAGTTCGCCTCAGATTACTTTCAGTCGATCATTTTATGCATAAGTATTTTATAAATTTTTGCTATTCTATTACTATTATTATTCGGGTTATATTCAATTTTTGTCCTTAAAAATAAAAAATAGATAAAAACCAAAAATTGCTGTTTTTTCTTAAATGTCTTGGTAATTTAAGAAACAAGTCATTTTGAATAGTAGAAGTAGGTATACCTCAATCATCGGTAGTTTTAGTGTTAAAAAGGTATCAATCAAAGACTTAAAAATTAAGAGGGGTGAGCAGTAAGACCTGAAAACTAAGATGCAAAATCTGCTTGACGATAAAAGACAAAAAATATTCAATAATACATCAGGGCGTGTAATTTGGCAGTTACATGAAGCAGTGAAATATTTAACGGATTTTTCAACAAACAAATACTTTAACGAGCGATCGTAAATTAATTCTGGAATTAATTCGAAATAAGAGCCGCCGGAACGATGATCGAAACGAGAAAACGGTCGATCAACGTAATTGGTTCCATTTCACACCTGTCGAATTTATCTCGGAAACACGTAATATCAATAGGTTAATCGTTGAATGGCAGTCGTACAAGTGGGACGAACGATATTCCACTTACAGTTTCGTTCGCGCCGTGCCCGCCTTATCGAGACAATTTATCAGCCGGGCCGGGCCGGGCCGGGCTGGGGCGGGCCTGGGCAGCAGCAGAATCGCCTCTGGCTCCCGCGCAATCGGCATAATTTACTCGCTTATTTTACTATTGGCCCGATACGCGCGGCTCGCAATTACACTTTTCCTGGAGGCCGGATTAATACGTACACTTTATCGAGAATGATTTATCGGCCGGAACGATTTGATCGTTGCCGAGCCAGTCACGGTGTTCTCGGGACAATCAATTTTGATCGCGATCTACCGCAACTGGTCGTCCATCCTTGTCAGCCGGTAATTAACGTAAGCAAAGATCGTTATCTCCTTTGAAGCCGGCCTTCTTCTCCCTGCCTGTCCGCCACTTTTCCCCCTTCGCAACACCCTTTTCTCTTTTCTTCCTCACCCTCGTTCTTTTCTGCCCTCTTGCACGAGCCCTGCACCCTTCCCTCGTCCGTTCCCATCGTCCTTACCGTTCTCCCGTCCTCCCTCGCGCCTCCGCACCCCACAGTCAGCCTGCCGACACTCCCGGCCCTTTTAGGTGCCCTCCTGCATCGGTCTTCTTCGAACAGTCAACGTCCGTCCGCCCCCTTTTCCAATGCATCCCTCGATTCTGCTCCGTCTTTATTTCACGTACCCGCCTCTCACCCTATTTACTTCGTTTCTTGCAAGCTCCCCGTATCTGCTCGCCTCTGTTCGATATTCCCCTTTGCTCTCTTGTCCCGGCTCGGCGCCGCGCCCCGCTTCTTTCTCTCCGAGGAGCCCGTGTTCGCACGCTTGGACTTTCATTCGTACCCGCGGCATTCCTTTTATCGCGAGCTTTAAGGGCAAGGCTCTGAATTCGGCCCCCGCGGAGTCACTAAGATAATTACTAAGGTTCTCGACCAATAGATGGTACAGTATATAATTTTCTGCGACGAGCTTCTTGTTAACACGTTCAAGCATCTTTTGTCTTCCTTACCGTACTTTAATAATACTCATTAACATTTTCTTTAGTATGTATGTACTTACTATATTTAGTAAGTATACGTTTTTTAGTAAGTATACATTTTTTAGAAAGTATACATGTTTTAGTAAGTATATCTTATATATTTTCTTTATAGACAAGTTATTTAAAATTGATTAATAGAATAGAATATTTTAAATTATATAACATTTATCACTGGTGGTTGACGCGATCTGAACAAAAATCACAATAACTACAATTAGATATTTACAAGCGAATGCAAACTGTGTAAGATAGAAAAAGAGTCTTCGCACAAAAGTTAGTTCTTTTATCAGAATCTAGTGAAAACTGTAACGAAAGTATCGATAAATCATTTAAACCTTTTCGCAGTTGCTTGAACAATAATACGGGATATATCTTTTGAAATAGGAACTAAAGGGCAAGAGATTAAATATAGGGAAAGCTGGGCATAGTTTTACAGCTCTTGTTCTTCGTACGCCTAAATCCATTCCTATTGAGTACTCTAATTTCTGAGCCCCTATGTTATAGCTTTACCCTTTAAATACCGGCATGTATTCATAGTAGTAGTTCTCTATCACTATCTCACTAAATTATTCTCCCGGTCGCTTTGAATTGCAGACTCTGCGAGATGTTGACTATACATTCGTCTTGAAAATATAATTTTTCGTCAGAACGAAGTGAAGTTTTAAAAAGCAGATTTTATGTGTTTATGACAAAAATCATCATCTCGAATACATAACGAGACAATCAATTAGGAAATCAGGAGAATTTGAAATTGAAGGAACGTAATTTTTATTTTGTATAAAGATCTTTAGATAATGATGAAGCAATTAAATTTCGTTCTATTTTTATTACTTTCTAAAGCTGAGAAGTCAGGCTTCTACCACGTAAGAAAAATAAAGTACTTATACGTAAATTAAAAATGATATCTAAACGGTACCAGTGAACTATATGAGTTTCATGCTACATTTTAAAAGTATGAGAACATAAGACTATACATTTATAGTAACTGAGTAAAGTAAATAATAATGCGACAGGAACTATAAATTATTGCTAACTGCTTGAATATTCGTTTCAACATTGATCAATATTATATTATTCGAAATACTTCCTAGACATTAATTTTTTTTCATTGTTACCCATTTCTCTTCGAAATAAGTCATGGGATTTAAAACAAGCATGATTGTACTTGAAACTTCCACCGAATTTCCTAGTCTTTTACAACATAGAAAGTGGTTTTATATGCAACGCAGAACGTGTAAAAATAAAATTAGAAAAATACCTTCAATTCCAAAGTATATGTCAGAAGGCTACAAATCTAGAAATATGTCTGTTTATTAGTTCCTGATAACAAAAACCGTATTGTTAGATCTATACACCATGCTGGTCTTAAATTTTCCACCCCATATACGCACACGTTCAACACACAACGTATAAAAATAAAGTTACAAAAAGTCTTGCAATGTCAAATTATACGCCGAAAGCCTAAAAACGTGGAAATATGTCTAGTTATTAGTTCCTGACATAAAACACCGTATTTCGAGAATTTCATCAAGTTTTCCGAGTTTCTGCTCCGCGGTACGCGGTCTTGAATTCATTCCGATGATGCGACCGTAGGAAAGGGGGATCGCCTCGCACGGATTCGAATTTCCCGAGCATCGTGATTTTCATTGGACCGCAACGGACGCCGCGTGCCGTGCGGTTCAACGCGCGGAAAAGTGAACGCAAGTATGCCGGTATTCGGCTGGGGGTGGGGATCGCGTCGGATGTTTTTGAAATTTTTACATACGCGCGCGCGCTCCCCGAGGTTCGTTTCGAACGTCCGCTGCAGAAATTAACTGCATTCGTTGCTGCTGTTGTTCCTATCGGTGGGACGCGTCGATAGATTCATATACAGTCAGTCCCATAAGTATTCGTACCCTCATTGCTTATAAGAGAAATTTGTTGAAATCAAGGGACGCATGTAAGATTTTGCAATAAACTTTTTATTATCAATCAACATATGTATAAAGTTTATTTATACCAAGTTATAACAAAATTGATTAACTAATAACAAAAATATATTGATTTTACTCCTTGTAGTACGTAATAACAGTCCACAAAAGTATTCGAACCAGTGTAGATTTTGTTAAAAAATCGCATATTAGAGTAGCTTTTTACTTTATATTAATTTTCTAGTATTTAGTGGGTCCACCTTTATGCCTCATTATATCATTCAATCGATTTGGCATACTTTCTACCAGTTTTAATGTGATATTTGGTTCAATACTATTCCAAACTTCCAAAATTTTGTTTTTTTGCATTTGTTTATTGAAAATTTCATGCTCGTGTAGTCTTTTATCTCTTTTCGCCCATAAATTTTCTATAGAATTTGTATCTGGACTCTGAGGAGGTGTATGTAAAAAATGGGGAACGTGGTGAAGTATCGACTCACGAACAATCTGAGCAGTACGCTTCGGGTCGTTGTCGCGTTGAAAATAGTAGTCATCTTCCAGACCAAGCTTAATCACACCTGAGTGCAGATTTTCTTCGAGTATATTTTTATATATTATTTTATCCCAAATTTCATCGATAAAGACAAGTTTGCCCACTCCGGATGCCGACATACAGCCCCACACCATCCCGGAGCCTCCGCCGTGCTTTACAGTTGGTTGTACATTTTTTAATTTTAGTTCTGTATTAGGATTTCTCCAAACTTTTCCTCTTCCGTCACATCCAAAAATTTTAAATAAGATAATAAAAAGTTTATTGCATAATTTTCCATGCATCCCTTGATTCCAACAGATTTCTCTTATAACCAATGATTGTACAAATACTTATGGGACCGACTGTAGCAGGTGGGGCTCGCAGTCTGGTCGCGCGCGATTTTTCGTCCGCAGTTTCCGAACATCGCGTCTGCTCGTCTTAACGAATTTCGACGTTGACTCCGCGCCCCGATGCGATCAAAAGCTCGCCAATAACGATGGGATTTCTATGAAACTGATTTCGAGTTCGAAATTGTGGCTGTCGCTCGCTTCTAAATTGCTCTAATCCCTCGGCGTGCTTTGACGAGCTCGATTAAGATCTCTGTACGCGATTCGAATGCATTAATTAAAGATGGAAGATATTATTATTGCATCGGTCGTAGCATTATTAACTTTTAATCATCGAATTCGCTGATGTTACTTTGTCGAAACTAGCATTGCCCGCGACCTCTTTTGCGCATGGGGGACTTCCATTGTTTCGCATTGAATTTCGATATAATATCACGAGCTAATCTGTAATTTCCTGTCGCTAACGCGATATTTATGATACTTTCTCGTTGTAGATTTAAACGCAATATCAGTTTAATCAGTATCGACGTAATTCTTCACCTCTATATATGCGTACAAGTAGCGGGCAATTAATATCTGATATAAAATATTACGTCTATTGTATTACAAAGTAATAAGATTGTCGTTCAAAATCGTAGGTTTAAAATATTGCTAGAATATTGCCTCGCTGTTAAAGATCATTGAATCATTTTCAAACTGATATTCGTAGGATATATATCAGCATCAGATCAAAATCTGCGAAATTTCGAGGTTAGGGTAACATAACATCGTTTTTTCAATTTACAGTACTTTTCTATTATATAATATATTGCACTTTATGCATATGAAAGTGACCCTTGAGAGTCATGCAACGTTTAAACTTTGAATAATTATTTAGAATATAACCGTGTCTGATAATTACTTCATGGATTTAATGCATTTATGACAAAAATTAGCACATCAAATTCAAGATAGTAAAAGGCACTTAAAACGTTTAAAGATACTATATACTGTTCTATGTTCGATTCATGAAAATGTTTAAAATATAAAATAAATGTCTGTCAAGATCCTGTATCTTACATTACAGACAATTGACTAGGTTAGAATTATAGTCGTGTAAGTATATTTTTGAATATATTGACTTATATCTTAAAATATCATCAGTACATGTAAAAATATTAAAAAGACTCGCTTGTCTTCGGAATAATTGATTTCATTTAATATATTACAAGTAAGCACAATATATGTATAACGAGTAAACAATTCATACATAGTAAACTACATACACTTCTCGTTCCTCGCAATCAGAAAAATGTAAGTCGTATCACTATAACCTCAACTCACCCATCTTTTATTTCGTATAATGATCCGCAATCTACAACGATAACCTACAAATTCGTTTGCAATATGACATAACAATTTCCAGCGGCGTTTTACCGCCACTTGACTGGCACGGTTCAAACGTAATTAAAATTTTCTTTCCGCTACGTTCCGAGGATTAGGAGTCATTAGAAATGCATCAAGTCCCACAGCCTAAAAATTAATAATGTTAGCGTTGCAGTACAGATGTGTGTACGGAACAGACAAGAGAGATAGCCGGCAGTTGAATAGCGTCGATTTTTTCACCCCTCGGACGAGCAATTACCACCTAGCTGCGCATACAGCGTCGAAACCTGATTGCACGTACGTTGCGTGTACACAAGAAGGGTGCGCAGGGTGTAATGCGTATAAATACAAACAGTCGGGGCCGTCCGCGGCCAGGACGAATCCAATGAATCCATAACGGATATGACAGAAGGGTTACCGTTTTTCCCATTACTCTCCCCCTGTATCAGAATCCGGAAATTACCTGCCGTCGTATTATCATACGAGGGGTCAAATCGAGACCTCAGTCTCCCTTCCAACTGCGCCTCTCTCCTCCCCCTGTCGCTCTTGTCTCCTCCCCCCTTTTTCTCTCTCACTCTCTTTCTCTCGCTCTCTCCCTCCCTCTCCCTCTCTCTCTCTCTCTCTCTCTTTCTATCGTTCTCTCACTTTCACTCTGCCTCTCTCTCTCGCTCTTTCTCTCTCTCTCTCTCTCCCTCCATGGAACAGTCTTCCACGGTGCACACACGCGAAATACGAGCTCGTCGTTCGCCAATCAATAGCTTACGTGCCCCGCAATCCGAATTTTCGCTGTTGCTACCGCGGAATGAAACAGCCATGGAATGTATCCGCTTGCGGTTAAAATATCTGCCCATCCAGCCCAAAGCGTTCTCGAGATCTTCCCCTGCCGTACACAGCCTTGACTCGCGGCGCGACTCAACGAGCGTGCTTTTCGCTATAATTCCACGTCGAAAATTAATCATAATATCACAGGAAACTCGTTCAAACGCGACCGTCCGGCAGACTTTTCTCTCCCTATCGACGTCCATTAACGTGTGCCCGTAATCGAGGCGACAGGTGTGATAGGAACGTGAGGTCATCTACAGCACTCCTCGAGGATATTGGCTCAATGCGACTCGCATTTAACACCCACGCTGCTGTAACAGCGACCACGACGCTCGATAAACTTGGATTTGTTTGGTGAAACGAAGGTAGAAAGCGGTTTTGGAACGATCCATTTTTAGCTCTTTGAATTTTTAAGTCTGCGAGAAGTGTTTTGGCGAATTATATGTATACGTACGTATTTAAATCGGATTTAGCGATTTTTGTGGGAATAAATTGAACTTATTTTCAGCCAAATTAGTTTTTTGTTATAGAAAACTTTTTCTAATTTCTATGTTGTCAAAGTCTTGTTTGAATATTCTTGAGCTAAGTTGCTGGTTTAGATTTATAATAATATTAATAATTAATAGTTTAGTTAGTAATATCTAATTAATATAATTTAATTAATATAATATAAATTAATATTTAATTAATAGTTAGTAATATTATAATTAATAGTTTGTCGATAGAAGTGCATAATCAATTCGTATGCAAGTGTTCAACTATGGCAAATATTTCAAATGTGGATTATATGAGAAAATATAAGACAAAAGTCAAGTTATGGTAGAGACGTGATTTTAAATTAATGAGAATTAAAAATCTATGCACGCACCTACGACAATATGAAACTTATTCTTGACAGACTTTAATTGTTAAAAATGTAAAAATGAAACTTGAGGGATTACTTTTATGTTTTTGTTATAACACTATTGTTAGTCTTGTCCTTATTATCCTCATTATTACTATGATTAGGAAAAGAATATTCTATTACGTAAAGTATAGTTATGAAAACGTTACTGCTCAATGAAATACAAAATGAAAAAGAATTCAACACATTAGCGATATCGCTTGCTAAGTAATAAATGTTCTCACTAGTGCAGTAGTATCTGCGTAAAACTTTTACAAATAAAATTAAAAGTGCGACATGCACGTGTAATTAGATACTGCACGTTCACGCCATATTTTAACACCACGTTCCATTTTCTTAATACAGTATTATCGTGATTGGTCTGGATACATTTCTTCTCGCACATGTAAAACAAATTAAAGTTGCAGACTCTTTTCACGTTGTTGTCAAATCATACATAAGATTGTCCGCGATAACAAGACAAGGCCAAAACGTATAGTCATTACCGTGATCAGTGTTCCGAGGAACTGGATCAATCTCTGGAGTCGGAACTCCACCTTTCTCTGATTAGTATTCATAACTGGTCTCGATTAGGCAGTGAGTCACGGTGCTCGCGCTGATAAGAAAAGTGGAAACACTTTTTATCCGCGGATTTGTGTAAACGAAAAGGGAAGGGGTGATTCTATGCGAACAATCGAACAAGGAGAACAAATTATAGAACTGATTCTAAATTGCAATCTTCGTCGGATTAAAATACGAATTCTGAATTCTGTAGGTAATAGTGCTTTACTGATTATTAATCTGCGAATGTTTGTCAAAATAAAAATTATCTTCGATTGCAACGAACATAAATCAGGTAGAAATTGCTTTCTTGAGTAATTTCAACGAATTGCATATCATAAATCCAACGTCTTTAAATTTTTTTTTAATATTGTTATTGCTCTAAATTCTGTCTATTCATGTTTACCATTAATACATGAATATGAATAAACGAACTGAAATGAATACTTTAAATGATCTTTCAACAATTCGACGAAGAAGTGAAATAAACGCACGTGCAATTCCTGCATGTTGCAATTGCTGGAGACAATTTTTATTTTGCATAACGAATTGCAGTCCATTAATGAATAATGACATAACAATATCGACAAACTATAGTCATAAATATGAATTTATTTGATCCAAGAATTTGCTATGCTGCAAATAAAAGATCTACGCAACTATTGTCTAAAAGTCTAACAAAGAAAACTATCCTTGAGCAATAAAAAAAGGTAATGAAACATTTTATCAACCGTGAATCTTTATATTTTTGCATTTTAGTACACCGGGAGGTATTGCACTTTTTTCCAAGAGTTAATTAATTTTCTTACAAGGCGCGCAACTTTGGCGCATCACTGAATAAACACGATCATTGATATAATCCCTGCCGAGGCATTCTTGAATCAGTAATATTTAATAAAGCGTATCCGCTTATTTCTGTAAACGCTCGTTTGAGCCGCGCCACGATAGAACGCTTCAAACGGCAACGCCTCATGGTCTTTGAATATTTCGAATATCGAGGCGTTACGGGGCACCGAGCACACTCAAAGCGAGTATTCGACGAAGGATGAATCTTCCTCTCCACCTCGCGCGCCCCCTTACCTCTGTTCGGATGCTAACAAATAGCTGCGCGACCGGCACCGGTTGCTCCTTACATGTTCGTGGATGCATTTGAACTTTGACAGTCGCAAGAAACTGATGCCCGAAAATGCGCACAACTATCACGGTTCGCGCAATTAACGAGCTAACCAGCCTGGTCGCATGAAACCTCTCGCTTCTTGCAAACGTGTCGCAGCGAGACTAACTTCCACTGACAAAGGAACGCGGTGGAATTAACTGATTCCAGTTGATTATGAGAAATCAATTAGTTGACTAAACATTTTGCATATTCCGTGGCTATGTTCCACAAAGGTGCTTTATTTTATCTCTTGTATATTTTCGAAAAGTATTATTTTTTACAGATTTTGAGTCATTAAACATTTTTAGCAGTCGCACTGACCGCTAATATTTATTGCAGTATTATTGATAAAAAAGTGTTAAATGAAAAATTAAAATCAATTATTATTATTTTGTACAGCATTATTGGAAGGGTTTAAGGTCGATTTAATAATAGATTACTACTAACAGATTAATATCGATTTACTATTATATTATCAACACAAATGAATAAGTAACTAGTGTAAATAAAAGAAATTATAGTGACAGTAAAATAAATTATAGAGTTGTCAATACTTTGTAATAACATTGAGGAGATTCTCAACATTCTTTGTATCACGGAAGGATTCCTTTAGGATTATTTTTGTTCTAACTAAATTTCAGCGAAATATGTTAGTATCGGGGATCGAGATGTTAAGGAACTTTTTAGTAGCTTCCTTTTAAATATAAACCGTGAAACTTTTTACAAAAAAAGAACGTTTCCACGAGAACAGATGAAGGAAAGTTCGTGGTAATAAAAGTTTTAGTTAGAACAGAACTCTTGAAATGCAAAAATAAAAATGTTTCTATAACAGGAACAGTTAGATCGTTCGTCAATATTAAAAAAGTTTTCCAACGATCACTACGAGATATATGTTGTTTTTAAATCTCAGCGAATGTCTAAATATCCAGGATAGATATGTATTACTATACAGTGGATTTATATGCAAAATAAAAATAGTCCACATTAATTAGAAACCAGAAGAGTTACGCTAACTTGTATTTCTTTTCGCAACGATTATGATTAATTAGAAAGAAGATAATAATAATACTATTTTGCATTTAATGTACTTAGTTTTGTTAGAAATTTTATGAAACATAAGTTAACGTATGTACTTGCTTTAGAATCGAGTAAAAAGGAACAGTTCTTCGACGACAAACATGCTTTGCTATGCTTCACATTTGTATACAAAACTAAAAATCATTTTTATTAAAAAATAAGTTATTAATTTCTTTTCATTGTGTAAAAATTATTCACATTTGTTATACATTTGAAGATATGAACAAGCTCCAATTGAAGTAATATTTGAATAGAGAAAGAATAAGGATTTGATTTAGATGGTTTTTTATGTACAATTTATGTACAATTTATGTTACAATTTATGTTATTTTTTTCTTAACTGTATTGTTCATTACATACATAGTTTTCGAGTCTGGTTTAGGTTAAGTAATATGTATATAACGGTGAAACGTTTTGAAATAAATAAAAAAGACCTAACCCAGACATAACCTATACTTACAACGTTCGCAAAAGTTGTGAAATTCGATCCGGAACCTTCTGACTAACCAGATGTGTTCAGATAATAATATGATATCGAAAATTACAAACCATTGTATACAACGAATGAAAGACGGTGTTCTCTCGCATTAGAATGTGTGTGCGTGCACGTTTGTATAAAAACGAGGGCAAATAATTGTATAGTAAGCGTAGCAAAACATATGTACTGAAGTTATTCATTCTCTTAATAAAACCCACAAAAATAATAATAATAACAATAATAATTATAATAGAGATAATAATTATAATAACAATATTAATTATAATAAAAATAATAATGATAATAAAAATAATAATACTAATAATAATAAAATATAATCACACTAAGAATAATAATGAGTTATAATTCAGTCTTTCTTAAATCTGGATTAATTCCTTAGCATTTGTTTGAGCACTTCTCATGACTTGATGTAGCGGTAGCTCTATTTTCTGCAAACAACTTGGAAACTAAACTCGAACGTCTGTACACCGTACAACTAAAAGTTGTTCAGAATGTTATATTTTATCGGATATTATTAAACATAAAATCGCCGGTTGAGAAAAAGTAAGCAAAACGGGAAAAGAATTCGCAAAAAACGGTAAGTGTACGTGTCGCCTGATTCCACTGAAAAAGGTAAACAAATCCCAGCTATTTTTCAGTCTCTAAATAGCAGTGCGAAGCGAACATCCCTATCGCGTTGATGGAATGCAACCAACGGATTCCCTTGCAACTATCGAGGTTCTGCCGCGCCCGGCGTTACCCTTTTCCCGAAAACACTGTGGAAAGCATTGCCCGCATACTCCACGACCCCTCTCCGCGCCGTGGAACGCTTAATTGTTCGAGCTGATAATTTTTCACAGGAACCGCGGCAGCTTGTGCGCACGCGCGCGCGTCACGCTTTTGTTGCGTTCTTTTGACGCCGCCGCCACCGCCGCCGCGCCGCACGAGAGGGAGAGAAGCATCGGCATCGAGATACGCGCTGGCACCGCGATAAATAACGCGACTAAGAATGAACGGGGCGGGAAGGCTCGCGGGGAATTTAAGAAATGAGAACGTTTTAGAGCGGAGAGGAATCGAGCCGGCGAGGCGCCACTTTTAGCCGGCGAAGAATCGGTGATACGGTGTTTAGGCGCACTCAACCCAAACGTCCTTCTCGCGGATGCATCACCGTTTTCAAACTTACGCTGCGCTGTTGTGCATCGTGTTGAGCTCGTGCACTCCGAACCGGTGGTTGTCCGCGGGAAAACATTTGCCGCGTATTTTTTAGCCGCGCGGCGCTCGCTCGCGTCCCTGTGCAAACAATTTTCAAACTTTAAACGGCGGAAAAAATTCTTTCTAAATATTTTCGACGATTCTGAAACGAATTTCATTTTGCGTTCTGCATTTCTTTTTATGTTCAAACTGACAAGCGATGAATGTAATCGCCGTGTTCTGCTTTACGAGCTTTTATACTTAATCCTCTTGACATTTATGTTATAATGTATTGTACTTGGCTTAACGAATTTGTTCGATCATTTTCTACGAAAATGTTTATAATTTCAATGATGTTTAAATAAAATTGTAAAATTGATCATTTTGATGGGATAGGTTTAGTATTCGCATTTTATCCGGCGATTTCTAGCGAAATGTAAAATTTCAGTGTTTTCGCAAGATTCCGGGGTACAGTAAGGCTCATAAGTCGGTATCGCTTATGTAGATAAACGTAGAACGAGATAGTATCCCTTCAAATTTCTGAAGTAGGAAAATTCAAAATTATTGATCAATTTTCTAAGTAAAAAAAAGATTCTTATTTAGTATTACGAGCAATCGTAACCCTAAAAGAACCTCTTGTATTTTTCGATATGAGTAACAGGAAGGAAAATCAAATCTTACAAACAACTGTTGTTGTAAAAGAGTAATTTTATTAACATTCTTTGCAATAACATAAAATAATTCATAGTATGTTATATCGCTTTATTGTTATTCTACCTTTATCGACGTACAGTGTCGATGCCTTATAGACGTGAGTGTACACCGGAACCTCGATACAATAACGTGAGAATATACATCTGGTCAGGCGGAACAAAGACCCTTCTCAAAGTAAACAAGGGATCGTTGCGGGGGATGATCTTTTAGAATCATCGGAAGATCGAATGTGATGGAAACATCAGTTATATAAAGTTTACACTGCTTCGAATTTGCATGGGCAGTATATTAAAACAATAATCGTTAAATTTACTTTTACGAAATTTTTATGAAATAGTCGTTTTTTATTCGATTTTTGTGTACTTTATACACAATATTTCAATATTATTCACAATTTACTATATATATTTAAACAACGAATTCTTATGAAAGTAAAACATTTCTACAACAATTTCAAGTCGCAGAAGCAAGCAGAAATTTACATTTTCCTGTAACAAAGTAATATCTCTTTTCTACTTTATTGTGACCATTCGCATGTTTCAAATTTCGCCAACCTATAATTTTCATAAATGCATAAAATACGCAGTATATCTATACTTAAATAAAGTTTTGTGAAACTAACAAACTCTAATCATAGATATATTATTCTATGTACCTTCAAACATATTTAGCGTAATCTCTCCAGAATAAAATCCGCAAAATCGAACAATCCTATCCATTGCAGACTGTTCGAGACAATTTGTTAATCCTTTGCACTCGAATGGTAACTCTGAGGCACCACAAAATTGTCTTATTATTTTCTAAAATAATTTTTGTAACAATAGAGTTTAAATTTAAAAAATTATTCAGTAATGAAACTGTTGCTGAGTCGCAAAAATCAATTTAATACGCATAAAACTGCACTTTGTTGCATACGAAGGAAATACTATAAATCAGAAATTTTATATCAAATTTCCAGTTAAAATGGCTTCGAATGCAAAGGGTTAATCAACACGACTGGAAAGCTCGCGGACAAAATGGTAACGGAAGAATCCCTCGAAATAAAAGAAACGATGCAAGTAGGGTTTGTAGCAAATTTCAGAAACGACGGAAACTTTTCGATACTGGAACGTGTGAAGAGAACGTAGAAATCGATAGCCGACGTACTCGATAGAGCCCGTATCTGTCCGGTAGCTAAGGATGAAGCTCCTTCATAACGTATCCACTGGGAGGTTAAAATATCTGCGCCTCTCGCCTACATCCCTGTTCACGGCCTTTCTGACATTGCCGCGTTTGCTTATTCCCTCTGGCATATGTGTATTGTGCACACGTTCCGTCTCTTTTATACAGTGTCCGGTACTAAAGAGCGCATGCAAGGAGCAAAATTTGTCAATGAAAAGCATCTATCAAATTCGGGGAACTCCAAGTTTTCATCACTTTACGTATATACAAGTGTAAGCCACACATAAATATTCCAACACCTGGCATGTTTAGGTTGGTAGCTTATTAAGGGGGTATTCTAGTATAGGGGAGATCGAGGACGGTTGTCATACTTTGACTTTTATTACAACCATAATGTTGGACACATTTTCCATTTTTACTTGTATTATAAAGTTCTTAGATAATTTCGTATGCTATTATGGTGTTTTTATTGGTTTTCCTAATTCTTCTATGAGGTATTCTATACTTAATGCATATTCGTCCGCATAACAAACATTTGTCATTTCGCAAACAATCACCAATTTCCAAATGGCATTTCGACAAATAACAATGAAAATTTGACATTTGTATATTACAGAAAATAATTGATTCTTGTTCTTTTAATTCTAAATAAAGTAAATTCTAAGTCTTAACAAACAGAGATCATTTTAACCGAAGATGGTATAATTATAACTATCACTGAAAAATATATAATTTTTAACAAATTACGTTGTTTTTATATAGACCATATCATTTTTACAGATAGTGTCAAAAAATGCCGCCACTTTGTGAATGGCGATGCAAAAAATGACATTATATTTTCTAATTCTTTAAATATACTTCTTGTTATGCATTTACGATACTCATTATTTATCTTACACATTAAATGAAATTGCTATCTGTTACAAACTAAATAAAATTGTTATCTATTACAAACTAAATAAAACGACGCGAGTGAAGCAAAATAGCCATAGTCGAATCATTCGAGAACATCCCGAGCACATTGAAAAATATGTTTTGAAACGATTCATAACCGGCGAATGCGAAGAAATTTCAAAATCGTAAATTAGAAGAAACGACATGGAAAAGCGCGTTTTAAATGTCCGCGCTGGGACAGGGGCTACGGGTTCAATGCCTCGACAGTATTTCTCAAGTTTTTCAGAAATTGATCTACTGGAACTAATTCAAGAGAGGGCGGCTTTGTACGACCTTAAATAAGGATCTCGGGCCCTTCTCTCCCTCGTTCTTTCTTCTCAACCATCGATCCCAACAATCAAAACACGCTTCCGCTTATGGCTTCATCGAATTTACGTCTTGACTACTTCTCTGCCGTCGATTATGGGATCGGAATTTCTGTGGCATGGAATCTACGAGAACCTCGAAAAGTGGGGGGGGGGGGGGACAACTGGAACCGTGACTGACAAGTTTTGATCCTTGCGCGGAACCTTTCGTGACGATTCAGGATAACCGTCTACTTCCGTTGTGTAACGCGGCTCGCATTGTATAACACTCGCACAGTCTTCAGTGATCGAGCACCATTTTCGGAGGGACGCAGTTCTTTTGAACTACTATGCGCATTGGTTTTCTCCCCTTTCATAGGTTTTCCAATAGCCGAAATCGAAAAAAGGCTTTGAAATCAATTTAAACACGATCAATAAACGTTTTCGAGAATTCGAAACGCAGTTTGGGCATAGCTTGAACGAATAGATTAAAGCTACAAGAAGATATGGAGAGACGACTGTGTTGAGTCTGTCTTAAATCCTACCCGCTCAATTTTAAGTTGGCGTTTTTTAACAGCAACTTTAAACAAATGTGATTTGATGAAAGCAAGCATTACTGGAATCGATATAATTTTTTAGTGTTGAGATTTTCAATTCCATTTCAGTAGAAATTACACTTTGAGTTATTCGTATAGTTCACGTATGAAATTGTTATATTTTTTGATATTATGTTTATTTTTCACAAAATAACATCGTACGGAAACCAAAACCATTGAAATGAATTCTGCTGAAAAAATCATATTAGCAAATATAGAAATTGTTGGAATTTCAACGATTACTACCGATGGAAAACAGACCCAGCGAACTGTTTTATGGCCCTTTATGAGGGTGAGCCGTTGGCGACGTAGGCCCACGGATTTTTCAGTTCAAAAGCAGAAATCGGACTGTGAGGTTGCGACCTCGGATTACCACTACCACTGTATATATTTTTCTCTGTATATGTAGTTCTGTTATACATCACTTATTCTACTGGATACGCGAATGTTCTGAAGTATTAAATTGAATGAAAAATAAAGTGTATTAAAGTTTTAATTCAAAACCTTTCAACAGAAATAAAGATTGGATTTAAATACGATGTACAATATACTTTAAAAAATTATATAATAATAGAAGAAACGGGCATTTTATTTTCAAACTCATATAATTTTGCTTCTAAATTATTCATACAGAATAAAAGTTGTCTGTGTTAATTCTAAGGAATATAAGTTAACTTATTACAATAGTAATAAGCTGAGAATACCGTAGCGATGTCCTAACATCATCGCAGTTTCGTATTTGACCCAGTTCATTTTCATTATAAATGTATTAAATCTGCAAGCCCAGTTATTACACGCGGCATCTCCGTACTAACGAGGCAAGTGCCAAAAGCGCAGATTTTTTATATATTCCGACTACATTTCCTTTATCAAAATAGCATATAATGCCAGACTCTTCCCGCTCTTTTTCATCAAAGAACACAACCAAGCTCTCCAAGCACATTTTCGAAAATTTCACCTCGTCTCAGCGTTTACTCGTCATTTTTGCCAGCCGTTCGCGCCGCGCGCAACCCGACGCAGCTATTAGGTTGGTAAGAAATTAATGTCAGTTTTCGAACTTTCGAACTTTGACACATGTTTTGGGATAACAATTCACTTTTTTCTGTTTACCTTCCAATGTCATCTCACAGTGCAGATGTAGTGCTGAATGCTGATAGGTATGCTTTTGTTTCTACTGTTAATTTGTGATCACTTGAAGTTATTGACTTCGTAATTGATACCAAGAAAATTCGTGTAATATTCTTATATCAATATAAACTGGGTCATAAAGCTCCAATTGCGACTCGTAATATTAACAGTGCACTTGGAGAAGATGCCATAAATGAACCCACGGTGCAGGGTTGGTTCACAAAATTTTGAAGTAGAGTCAAGAACCTCGAAAATGAAGATGGTCGTGGACGCCCTGCTCTCTTCGGCAATGACCAACTGAAGGCACTAGTTGAAGTTGATCCACGAACAACGGTTCGATAACTTGCAGAGGAGTTGTATATGTAAGCCATCCAACAGTTATCGACCACTTGAGACAGCTAGTAAAGCAAAGAAGCTCGACAAATGGGTGCCGCACGAGTTAAGCGTAGATCAAAAGAATCGTCGTTCGACCACACATCGCACATTTAACGATACAAAAGTTAAATGAATTGGGAAATGAAACCATGCCCCATCCAGCATATTCCCCGGATCTGTCGCCAACCGATTACCACTTCTTCAAACATCTCGACCACTACTTGCAAGGGAATATACATTTTACCAACCAAGCTGCTGCTGAAAGTGCGTTCGAAGAATTTATCAATTCCAAAACAACAGAATTTTACGCTACTGAAATTAATAAACTGTCAATCTATTGGCAAAAATGTGTAAGTTGTAATGGATCTTATATTGACTAAAAAAACGTATCCCCATTTGTGACATGTCGATTTAAAGATATATTTTCGAAACCGTCATCATTTTTTTACCAACCTGTGGCGACCCTGATTTTAACGGTTGTGAGGTCAACGTACTGCGAAGGAGTTTTTGTACGCTGCTGCTAGGCTCCGTTTAGTGCGGTCTGTTTAGGCGCGCACAGGGATACACAAAAAAGGTTCCTTGGTTAGGACGCCCGATGGCACACTGTATTGATATAATCGGTTTAACGACCTGTATATAAGCGTTGTACAATCATTGTTCAAACACTTATTGCTTCTTCCTTTTTCGAGTTCGACACGTAACGAGACAGCGAGACCTCCACCGTCACTTATCCGCGCCTAATATAATAAAGAGTGTAGAGGAACATTTCTAACGTTTTCAATATATTTTACCACACTAATCCTCCACAAACCTAATAATTCTCCTCGAACATAGAAAGACGCGTTCGAACGTAAAAGTGGTCAGGAACGTCGCGCCGTTAACAAGTAAACCGTATAGCCTAACGTTCGCGATATTTCTCGTTGCATCCAGCCACTTGCGAATTTATCGTTTCGCGGCGCGTATCCCAACGACGGGGGAACCGATTCTGTAGCCAGAACAAACAAGCGCGTTCGCGCAGGATGCGCGCACTCGACGGACATAATCCACGTGGAAACGGTGTTAATTATACCGAAACGCATTCACAGCGCTCAAACCCCGTTCGAACATTAGCGAATATCCGCTAATGCCGCGCGTCGATACCGCGCCAGGCCGGTGCTCGGGGACGATTAAAAAATCGTAAACGTGCCCGTACAACTAAGCCGCTAACGTTAAGCACAGCAGTCCGATCCGCTAAAGGGCGCCTATTTCTGCGTAGGAACATCGCAGCCACTCGCCGAACCGTAGGATAGGTGCATGCTCGAGCAAAGTGCAATTAAAAGCCCGAAGGCTTCGTCGCGAAACCGCTTCGGAGTAGCTGGAACCATTCGATGCTCGACAGCTTCACCTGCCCTCTCAATCTCTGTCTCTCTCTCTCTCTCTCTCTCTCTCTCTTGCTCTTTTTTTGTCGATGCCCTATCTCCTTCTTTCGAGAGCTCTTTGAGTTTAGAAGCTCATTTTTCAAGTAATCTTTACTTCCGTCTTTTTCGAGGACCGAGCATACATACTTGAATTTTTATACATTGTTTCCAAGCTTGTATGCTTCTATGTTGTCAGTGTTCGTGTATTTGGATTTTATTATTGTGTTAATATCAGAATTGCTAAATTCTGAGGATGACTAGTGCATACTGTTTTATAACCATATGTTGTTATATTCTTTTTATTTTTATACTTTATTTAGATACACTTATACTCGAAAGTATTCGAATAATTACGCTTCTAATATTCAACTAATAATATATATATATATATATATTAAACTGAAGTATACTTTCACTTATGTAATCTTAATATTCATCCCTTGTTATGTGTGTAATGTTATATGAAATGCTTTAGCTTAATATATATATTTCATCAGTTGAATGATAGAAGTGTAAGCGTTCGAATAATCTCGCGTATGAGTGTATATCGTTTTACTTATATTTACTTATATATTACTATATTTTACTTTAATTTATTATAATATGTGCTTCAATAAGGAAGATTACCAACAAACTCATGAAAACGTCTTTATAGTACTAGTAACCATAAAAGGAAGAGTCTTGGAAGATATTTGAACTGATATTCTAGTATATTGTTAATTGCTATGTTTATATCACTTCTACGAAGTTTTATTCGTAGTGGAAATACATATATCCAAATATTACAGTGTATAGAAAAGAATTATGTTGTAATGGAACTAGTTAATTTTAGTTGAAACGGTTCGTTTGAATTAAACACCGAAACTGCAGCAGTGTGTACTAATAAGTGTGCCAATGAAATAAAAATTTTAAATTGTATTATAAAATAGAAATTTGAAAATGTGTTATAAAATAAAAATTTAACATAGTAATAAATAAAATGTAAATTTTAAATTCTGTTATGAATTGAAAATTTTAAATTGGATTGACAAAAAGAAAGTTCAAATAATATTTAGAAAGTAATAAGTTTAAATTGTATTACAAAATTCGGAAGTATATCATGGAAGTACATACTGAAAGTACATTATATCATAGAATATAAAATTTGAAAGTATATTATAAAATAAAAATATTAAACTATGTTATCAAATGAAAATACTAAATTATATTACCAAATAAAAATTGTAAATTGTACTATAGAATGAAAATTTGAACATTTGTACATCTGTATTTACAATTTTATCTTATCTTATACATTCTGAGTATTTTTGTATGCAAAATCAGTGGGCAAATGTTTCTATATCGCCTCTATAAATGTAATTGAAATAAGTGTTTTGCATATTTCTGATTTGAAATTGAAGGATCCAGAAAAGTGTGAAACTTCCTGTTACGTGTGTGTAACCTTATGCGTCTGTCTCTCTGTGCACTGGGCGCTGACTTAAATGGAGGCATGTGTCTTATGCAGTCGCTACTTAAATGTCAACGAAACGGGGTTATTCTTTAGCAGGTTTTCGACGTCCCCTCTTATTCGTTTCTCTGTACGTGTCTCCTTTATTCTCTCTTTTCTTTAATATTTTCACTCTTTTCTGGCCACTTTCTTAATACCTTCGAAAATTTTGAACAACCTCTCTACCTTATAATTTTATTATCAAATATAAACAGACGAATATTTCACGACTATATTTGTCTCTATGGTCAAAATCCGGCATACTAATGTTATAATATTGCAGAATTATAAAAGTATAGAAAGTAATGAATTTTAAAAAAAATATGCAATTCAATAATCAACGAGAAACGCCCTGAAATAGTTCCGACAGCAAAATTTAAAACATTGTCTCATCATTCCACTAAAATCATATTTTCAATGACATTTATTCCTATTTATTTCTGACTGCTCAGATCTCAGTTTATAAATCTTTCAACGTGCTAAATTACTAGTGAATAATTTGTTGTGTAATAAAATGTTCCGAGTAGAATAATATCTTGCGAAGTGGTACATTTGAAACGAAACTTTATTGATCTATTTTGATCAAGTTGCGACGGAGGTCTTATTAACCCTTTGCACTCAAAGCCATTTTAAGTCTAGATCCAAAATAACTATTTTGACCAGCTGTATTCCCATTTTATATAACTTAGTACAATTTATAGATATGAGATTGAGTCTTGTGACTCGTAAAACTACTACGCTTTTAACAGTCTTTTTATGTCAAAATTGTTTTGGAAATAATATAACAATTTTCATTGGCGCCCCAGAGGCGCCACTCGAGTGCAAAAGGTTAATATAGATCTTATTAACACGTTGACGACGGCTTGACCCACCGGTGGGTCATGCGTGTCAGACCCGTGGACTGCGAACATTTGTTTATTTTGCTTGCATTTCACGAAATAGATACTACAAAATAGGTTTATGTTATTTTATCTAAACGTTATAAACAGATATTAAAGAGTAAAAGCATAGAAATTCAATATTATAAACTTGACATAATTATTTAATTTTTGTAAATTTCGGGCGCCGACTCACAGAGAAAATCGTGAATATCGGCGCCGGCGTCAACGTGTTAAAATAGGTCTTATTAAGAGCCATTTTATGAGTGCGATGTTTAAAATATAATATGTAGCTAGTGATTACTAAGAGATTCATAAATAGATTGTTTTGTGTTTGCAACCAGGCTCAGTTAACTTGACTGTTAACATGATACACACAACAACTGTGTTTACAAAGCTAGGTCATGTTTGTAAACACAGTTCTCGTTAGATGTTAGACATTATCAATTTGAGATACCCATTAATCTCAGTAAACGTTGCGCACGGGGAAGGTGCTGCGTGTGATATTTACAGAGAAAAGCGTGATATGATGCAATAATCGTTCATTGTGGTTACGCTGGAAATGCTACCAGATTCGAACATTAATCGAAGTAAAGTAGCTTTTACTAATTACATTTGTCTTTGAATCTGTTCCGTCCTGAATCCGTTCCGTGTTGAATCTGGCATCATAAACGTCGGGGATTTCCAAAGGGCTTCGCGGACAGAGGCCTGAAGGCCCAAACCAGGCTCGCGACCGTTCCGCGAACGGCTATTTTTACGGTAAATTCAGACCTGGAGGAAATCCCTGTCAAACGTTGCTGAAACACCCCCTACCACAGAGTTCCTTCCTATCCCTACTTTAGACATTTTTCCCACTTCCACCAAATTCCTCCTGCGACCGAGCTTTCGTAATAGCTAGTACGACATCAAAATAACAGGTGCGACGTCATTATATCGAGATTAGCTACAACTACAGCCAAGTCCTTTGTAACTAAGATCACTTCTGTACACATTGTAAATAAACGGATTCTCCGGAGTTAGCCTTACAACCTTTCTTCGTTAACCGGTCGTAAATCTAAGTCGCCAACGAGACGAACGATACGACACAACAGAATCTATTTCAAGTGCAGAAGCATTTTAAACAACATTTGGCGCTTTTTAGAAATTGGATAAAAAATATTTAGAAAATTGAGAGCGGTCTTTATAGATCAATTTTATCAGATGTCAAGAAATAAATTATTGCCACAAATTTTTAATTGTTCTGTTTGCGTAAATTTTATAATTTTTGTGCAGTTGTTGCACGTAGAAATTTGTGATCATTAAGAGAGTATTAGTAACAATGAGTGGTGTTTTTATCACACGAAGTGTCTGAACGAATAAATTGACCCTAATTCTAATTTCTATATAAATCACGAGGATGAGGATTTGCATAACAATCGGCAGCGTATACTTTTAGTTGAACCATGTTTTCGAGCAGCAAATAATTTACAAGTAATTTGACGTTGTCAAGGCAGCTGCCTCGCCGTCTACGGGTTACCGCAAAAGTTGAGGAAGAAAACAATTAATCACGGACTGTGTAACGTATATTTTATGTGTCCCTGGGGTGTGTAATTATTTGATTGAATTGCAAAGTATCTGTAGTTGTAGAAGCTGTGCTATTGCCTACCCTGCAAGAATGCTAACTTCGAACGCCTATGTATACGTACGTATACGTATACATTCGTGATGATACTATATTTTCGTACAGTAAATTTTATATAATACATAGAATGTCTTAATTCGTCTTACAATAACACAGTTGTTATTATTAGACTGCAGATCTTCGTGCAAAATGAAAATAGTTCGCATTAATTGCAAGAAGTGTGTATTACGCAGTCAGTTATTTCTTATTTTATGAACTTTAATAAGTTGCAGAGGATAGCATCGTTAAATATTTCTGAAGATTTGGCTATTGTTTATTTGACATGTCTATTCTTGTCGTAAATTCACGGTCTAAGCTTATGGTGTACAGAAATGTTATATAAGTATTTCCTTTTATTGTAAATAATTCTTTGCGCAAGTAAAAATTAATGTTACACAGTTATATGTTCAATTTTACGAACATAACCTTAACTACTTAATTCCTCAATTATTTGATTCAAATATCCAAGAGCATTCTTAAAACATACGAACATAACCTTCACGTTATCTTAACCACTTAATTATTCAATTATTTTCAGCAGTAGTTTTAACATAGTTTAAACTCTTCATTGTTCTTTAAATAATCTCTGCTTCTGTAGAATATCTGTATCAAATTTTACATAACGCGAGAACGTTTGAATAAACAAAGAAATCGTTGTATTTTGTAGAGTTCCGTCACGCAAAAATATATTTTATTTGAAATTCCCTTTATATTTTTTGTCACAGTATTGATTCAAATATCCGAGAGCATACTTGATGAACGTCGCTGTTGTTATCGCTGCACGCAGATCAGTTAAACGAGACTTGCGCTCCATTCATTCTCGTTATTTTCTTTCCTAGCCGGCTGCAGCGGCAATCTTGATCTAAATTAGTATCACAGTCAGGTATCGTTATGCACGCTCTTTTAGCTCGTGCTGTGCATACAAAGTATTCCTTGTTTATTTCATTTGTCTTTCCCCTTATGCCCTAACGCCGCTTATCCCCAACGTTGAGTTGACCGACGGTAATCATCGAGGGCACTGACAGGTAATAAAATTACTGTAGAAACGTGTCCACTACCCGCTGCAACCACTGCACTGCGAATCTTTATGCATTATTTTCACCAGTTATTTTGCAAACAATTAGAGAAAAATAATCGCGTATCGCAATCGCATAATATTTGCAGAAAAGAGTGTAGCTGTACGTTAAAAATAGGTTACGTTAAATACGTTAAAATTAGGTCCTTTTGCAGTCTTTATATTAATAGAGATTTCTTATAATAAAACTGAATTAAGTACAAAATAATTCCATGTTTTAGGACAGTGCAGAGTATTAACTAACTAACAATTAAGACTTAGAATTCGTAGAATTCGTAGAATTCTTAAGGTTGGTATTTGATGGCCTCATCTCGAATTTTACTCAACATTGTTCTAATAGTTTGGTTAATTTACATTATATTTAGATATAATGCCATGATTACGTGGCACGTAAGAACAATTGTAGTGTTTCGCAATTGTTCTAAATAGATTGGAAAGTTTTATATGCTTGCATAGTGCTACAGCAAGTTGTGAAATTAAGGGGAGGAAACACTTTAGACTACAAAGGCTTGAACCTAACAATTTCGTAATTTCCATTATAATTGTCAATTCGTACTAATTTCTAATGTCACACGCAATTCTACATTTATTTTATTGAAATGATTAATGAGAGACTAAAAATTTTCCTTGTATTTCTCAAGATGGCTGGAGACAATATACCGCTTGTGTGGCCTACAAAATAGATGAATCTAAATAATAAAAATACATTGTAATTAAATTTGAAATAAAAATACATTCTAATTGTGTTTGAAATAAAAATTTACCGCAATTAATTTCATCTCTATTTAATATTAGTTATAATCTATATTTATATTAAAAATTTAACGGAACTTACTTTTCTATTTAAGATATATTATATATTATATTATAAATTGCAAAAGTATCGGCGAAGAATGGCTGAGTGAATCGAGACAGAAAGGGAAGAATGAATGGTAGAGAAAAATAGAGCAAGGATCGAGAGGCGGACGAATATAGAGGATGAGAAAGAATGATATGTGATAGCGGAGACAGTAGGATAAAATTGACGGAGAAAAATTGCACGCGACTTATGGCTTACTTCCAGAGCGGCGTGTTTGTCGTTTCGCTGTGCATTATGGTACACCAGACTTTTAATAACTATTCGCGGTCGCGGAGCCACGGAATAAAATATCCTGCGGTCAGCTCCATTCTTGTTTCACAATCTGGTAAATATTATTCATGACGTTGACACCGTCCAGAAACTATCGCGCGAACTCCTATGGCGCTTTATCTTCCGTCGTTCGATTTTTCCCGACCACGGTATAATTTCGTTAAATTATTTGTCACCTCCGCCGGCTTGCCAAGCCGAACCTATGTAACGAACAATATTTTCCAGTGCTGGCCGACGTTGCACGCTCTCGCAGCGACCCCGCAACTTCGTTCACAGAAAACTGTCGCATTCGTTTAATTAAACTATGTCGCAATTAAGGGAATTGTGTCACAGAGGACCTCCACAAATATAATAATGGCACACGGACAGCAGTCGCAAAACTCATAATTGCTAAACTTAAAATGAACAGTCTAACGGCAAATATATGGATGTAATTACGCAATGGTCACTTGGAGTCGTCGGTATTTTTCTATGCCGTGCACGGCGCGGTCCGCATTAATTTCGTATAAATCTGTGACGTAAACATAAACATCGAGAATCGCAAAGGAACCTCGAGCGCAGGAGAGGGCCGCAGCTGGTTTTAAGCGAAAAGACGCGGACAGTTTTTCCTATAACGCGATATTTCGCGATTGTAGTGACACGGCCGCGGCGCGCGGGACCGCGCGCGTTGTTCTAGTGGAACAGTCACGTCTTTAAAGCAAATCGCTCTTCCCGCTTATTCTGCATACGAAAGCATCGATATTTTTAAGCTTGTCGGAGAAGGAAATTTTTATGACAGAAATTATCATAAATCGATACAACGCTTCAAGTTCATTTCTCTCGGCACTGCTAAATGAAACCGCGGTCACGTTCGAATCCACTTATTGATATATTTTATGAAATTTATTTACTTGTGAAATCTACTTGGTAATGCTCTCTTATGAATTCTATTTGTTAATTATATTTTTGCGAAAACTATTTATTACTATTTTCTTATGAAATCTACTTATTCATATATTCTTGTGCAGTTTGATTGCCGCGTTCATTACGTATACGATTAAATAGGAAATATGAAAATCAATTTTTATTCTAATTTATAAAGTAAAATAAATTTTGTCAAAACTCTGTCAAAATGTTAGTGAACGAATATCTTTCCAACAGAATTATTTCCAAAGGGACAAATTAATGAATGGAAACAATTTTCTCGAGTTTCATGGTACCTAAAAAAATTGATGATAGCCACATGTTATCCACTTCCGTGCAGCATTTCGTTAAAATCATCGTGTCAAACTTGAATGATGCTCATTGTGCGGCTTCGGACTATTGCATCGACTATGCTAATCCAAACACGGCGAAAACGCTTCAGGATACACGTTTAACACGTTGACTATCTCGAGGGTTGCCAACACGTTACCACAATCATTTCCAGCGACGTCTGCGCGGTCATTGTTGTCCACCCTCATCGTCTAAATGAACCCTGTTACTGTCGGACGTATGGACGATATTACGCACTGCAAAGTTAATGCACAGCAATTTACCCGTGCAATCTAGATAGAGAAAAATTACAAATTGTTCCGTCAATTCGGAGATACTTATCTGAATCTAAAAACTGATATTTGTAATTAAAAGCAATTAAAGGTAATTATTTTAAACATGTAACCAATATTCATTGATACGGTTTATATTTTGTCGGCGATAAATGAACTTCAGATTTTATATATTTATAACAAAATATAGGAAAGAGTAAAAATATATTTAAGGATACCATTATATTAATTTGTTACATTGCTGCAAAAAAGTAAAAATATTTAGCAAATTTATGGATACCATTATATCGTTTCCAATATACAACGATATTTTAATGGTAAAATTCATATTGTTGCAGGAAATTTTTATTTACTGATACAAACTCCAAATAACTATAAATAATTATTCTGATAGCGCATAAAAATCTTCGAAGAATGAATAAAGTAAAGTTGAACAACATCTCATACAACATAACTATATTATAGTCAAACTATGTATAAATTGTGCTTGATTTGGTACGAGTAAGTTACCATTTAATTGAAATCCTCGCTTTACACATGTTCGTCTATTACCGAAAAATTCGATTTATTACTTACCGAGAGATCGAATTTTTACCAATCTTCTTTTTAATTACTTCGACCAGCAGAATTATACGAATCGTCCGCGGGGACTGCTAATTTCGCTGGAAAGAAATAAACGGTTCGATGCAGCGGGAGGAAATCATAGAAAATTCGATGAGTTTCAGCCGGTGTTGATACGCGTTTGCGAACGACCTGGAGGCTACAGAAAACCAATAGGACATCGCATTCGACAAACGGCTAGATAGCGGGCGTATCGTTTCGAAATTAGTTTTATCGGGAGTGAGTTTCCGAGTGTCGCGGCATGAAAATAACGATTGAATACAGAGACAATGCGCGGACGAAGTTACGCGCGGACCGATACACCCGGGGAAGTGGTGAAATTGATTTCGATGCTTACTTTATTAAATACACCGCGCGGACTGGAAATCGGCGACTAACTAAATAACATCCTGGCGCTTCGTATCGATTATCCGCCATCGTTCATTCTCGGAGCTCATCGTCTCCGTTTATTATCTTCCCGAAATTAGTTTAAACGGAAGGAAGAGTTTGGTGGGTGCCCGGCACGCCGCGAGAAAGGACAATAATTTATGAATAGCTCCCGCGAAATTGGCTGTCTATGGAAATTAAATATGCCGACAACTTTATGAGATTAACAAATAAAGCCGTTAATCTTCTGTCCGGAACAAACCGGGATAGTGGCTGAGAAATTCGTATCGCAAATTTTCGAGCCGTCCCGAGCTGATATTTGAATCCGATCTAATTACAAATCCGTACGCATTATGTGCTTGTACGAACTACACTTCATACTTTGGGAAATAATAATCTACTTTGCTTGGTGGAGAGAGAGAGAGAGAGAGAGAGAGAGAGAGAGAGAGAGAGAGAGAAAGAGAGAGATTATCAAAAATGTTGTATTTCGTTTCGTGCGAATCGTTCTTTCAAGCGTCGAGAACAAAATGTCGAGGTTGCAAAGTCGAATCGCCACAAATTCCGTAATCTAGAAATTGTTTGCAATTGTGCCCACAATTATGAAAGTGGTCTAAGTCATATATTTCTTGTTTCGAGATATTTAATGAATTGCATTTGCATGAATTAAAATATATTTTTACATTATGCGATCTTTTTATTTAGAATTTTATTAGTCTTGAATAATAGAAATTTATTACGAATATGAAATTTTGCGCGAATTTCATACGAAAATGTTGTTTTTAAAGTTTGAATTGACTTAGACCATTTTCAAAATTAACTAAATGTACTATAGATGACTTAAAGCAATAAAGAACTACGAGTTTTATTTGAAACAATAACTTTAATGAAATAATTTATGCACCTTTATTAATGATTCTAAAAAGGTAATGCATTTTTATCATTTCGAGTTTTTCAGATGTTTAAGATGATTGTTCCTGAAAAACTGGAGGAATGTATGGTAGTAAACACATAATATCTTTATGTTCTTCTTCCGATACTGGTCCAGTGCTGGTGCTTATTATTTAGTTCAGAAACGCGTGAAAGAGGGACACGCGCCGTTTACAAGTTATGTTTATATAATTTATTTAAATTTTTTACATAGACCACTTTCATAATTAACACGAAATGAATTCCATATAATGTTGAAAGTACAACCATCATCTAATGGTTCATTTTTGACGATATCGTAAAAATTACATTGAATAAATTTAGTTTCAAATAATGTGGTGTAGAATAACTGATAAACTCATTTGTTTTAAATTTTGACTTAGACCACTTTCATAATTATGGACACAATTGATAGGATTATTAATAGTGACACCATTTTTCCATGAAACTTCGCAATGACTTTCACTAGCTAAGACATATTTAATAAATGAAACGAGACAACTGATTTTTATGCAAAGTAAAAATAGTTTGCATTAATCGCAAGGAACATAAACCAAGTAACGAGTTCGTTCTTCCTTTAATCGTCTTAAATTATTAATAATTATACATTGACGTTTTAAGTTGTTTTTAATTTTAAATTATTTTAAATTGCAACCATTTCAATTTTGCTATTGATGTGAATATTTAACTGGAAGGTTATGTGTATTTTGATATTCTTATTTTCACATTTATAATAAATTGAATTTTCTTACATTGTTCTTTTACAATTAATTTCGCGTTTTTGTCCTATGATCATTGGTTATCCTTTGGAAACAAAAAGAGTGGAAGATATCGCTACACGTATGACATTTTCCTTTTCCTATACGCAGTGTTTTAAACGTATATCAACAAATATATCTAAAATAAATATGTATTAGATAATAAATAGCCTTCAGATAATTTTTAACCGAAGGGAAATAAATCTGGCTACAGATTCTTTGTTCCGTAGTCACGAAGAACATCCTCGTAAAGAGTTCTACGATTAATAAATAAATCTTCGATATTATAAGATTTTGTGCGACAGTCTCGAAAAACCACCGCTTCGCGTCTCCTTCGCGATGAAGCAAACAATGCTAACAACTAAAATCTACCTGCTCGTAAACCAGCCAAACAAGGCTAACCCGCGTAACAGAGGCAAGAGTATTACCATTGACGAGAGCAACGAAGGAATCTCAGAAAAAGAAGGGTCGCCTTGCGAAATCGTTCGGCGAGGCTCCACCCCCGAGAGTACACAGCACGCGTTTCGACTTCCCGAGTCGTACGCACATCGAATAAAGGTATTCAGACGCCGGTGAATATATAATGTCCCCGCATTTCGAGTCGAGTTATGTCCCGTAATCAAATGTGTTTCGCCATTCCGCGAGTCCGAGGGAGCAAGGGAAGGGAAGGCGCAGCAAAGACTCGGGCGAAAGGAGACGACGGATTCGCGGTTGAAAACTGACGGGAAAAAAGGAATACGTCGAGGAGAAGACTGTACCTACGCGGAAGGGCCTCGTTGATGGCATTCGTCCCGAAGTTCCAGTGAACGCGTAGGGAACCGTTCTCGGCGAATGCGATGACATCCACGCCCTCGCCATTCGATTCTTAGAGGATGCACAGTTGTTGAGATCGGTAATTTCTGGCCAAAAGTCAGGATTTCGTTAAATTTTTCTAGGATTTCGTAGTTTAGGGTTTGCGAGATCGCTGATAACGAATTCGAAGCTAAAAATTTAAGATTTTAAACGGAAGCTTCGATAGATAATACATAGCAACATAAAATGCGATTTACATTTTCTTCTTAATGTAAATCTTCAGTTGCCAGGATTGGTCTCAATTATCACTTCCAGCAACGTCGTATTTTTGTACTTAATAATAATTAATTGTATTAATTGGTTCTACTTCCAATTGAATAAATTTGTTTTCATAACGCTGTAATTCATCATAAAGTTGTCGGATGAACTTAATGCTTCAAATTTCAAGATTTCAAAGGATTGTCGATTTAGAAAAAAATAGAAATATCTGAAAATATGAAACTCGAAATATCTGTTTTTTTCGCGAAAACTTTCCGGATCACTTTGAGACGTAGGGCCGATGGCTAGACAGAAGGGTGTAAGAGTAGGTTGGAAGGGGTTACAGGATGGAAAAGGGAGATGGAGGGGTGACAGAGGGCGCGGAAAGCGAAGCGGAATAAAGAAAAGTACGTGTTCGAGCAGACGACGAAGGGGTTGGCACGAAAGGAATATATTGTTCGGTCTCTCGCGCGGCACACGAGTTATCGATACCATAACTCGGGAAACTTGGATGCAGCCGCGTCCTCGGCGGCGACGCGCGACGCGTCCTCCCGGATCGTTGTCGTCGGCCTGTGTTGTCCTGTCTCGCCTTTCGCCTCTCTTGACTGTATAATACTCAAAGCTGAGCAACTTTTTTATTTATCGGCCCCTCGGAAAATCTCTTGCCGGCCGTTTACTCCTTCGCGCCCTCGACCTCCGCGCCACTTCCGTGTTCCCCGAGCCACGTTTCCTGTTCTGTCGCAACCCAGCCTCTCTCCCCGAGACCTTTTTCCCCGAGCTGAGCGACAACCCCTCCTTTTGTTCTCCCTGTTTTCACATCTTCATCCTTTTCCTCATGTTTCCTTGCTCCATCTTTATTGCCACACTTACCTTCTCTCTCTCCCTCCGTCTCTCTTTTACTCTGCACTCTTTTTCTCGCTGGGTTTGTCCTTCTTCGAGCACCCCCTCTGCCTCTCTCTCTTCCTCTCTCTCCGACGGGTCTTTGCTCTTGTTTTTCCGAGTCATTCTCCGCGCCACCCCCTCCCCACGGCTTCTCCTCCATGTCCCACGGACTCCGGTGCTGTCTCTTTCCCCGTGAAAGCTAATTGTACTCGTTGCTTCTTGTCGTCGCAGCGAACTCCACGTCGTTCTTAGTTTCCGACCTGGAAACTGGGTCTCTCTTAACTGGGTGGGAGAGTACAGGGTGCTCCTGTCCGTGTGTGAGTGCTGCTGGCTGTTCCTTCGCGGGGCGTGTGAGGCGCGCGTGGCGATACGCGCTCCCATACTTGCTCGCGATTCTGTGTACGCCGGAGAGGGAGTGGTGCATTTAAACTGTGTGAGTGAGAGAGAGAGAGAGAGACTCAGAGCGGCCGAAGAGGCAACGCCGAGGACCTCGAGCTTACCGTAAATTTAAGCTAACGTCTTCGACTGGAACGCCGCGTGAATTAATCGAGTTAATTGTTGTGTACTCTGCTCCCCACTTGGCCGCTTCTTTGCGCTTAATTAGACGCGTTCGACTGCGCGAGGAGAGCAAGTTAAACGGCGTTTAATACGATTTGACAAGGGCGAAAGGGGGCCCCGTGTTTGACTTTCGGTACCGTTCCCGACGGAGAGAGACGTTGATTAAAAATCGGTCACTCGCCGCGAAAGATGGTTCGGCGATCTCCTGGCCTGCCACCGCGCGCGCCCGATGCTCCTCCGCCGCGATGTCCGGCCCCCTCGGAAATAAGGGGATGAAAGGGAATTACTTTCACGATTTTAATTTCGACGAAGACGAAGTGGGCTTTTCCGGCGAAGCTAATTTAGTCGGAAAGGCTGCAAACACTTCTCTATCGCGGTGCCCCTTTTAAATTCCTAATTTCGTGTCTACGACGGAAATACCGCAGACACGTCAGAATTTATGCTCCCTTACGATATTCTTATTACGATATGGATGCACGTGGAATCGTTACTGCTCCTGGGGGTCCTTGGGAGATCCTGCTCTCGTGCCTTCGTAGATTCCGACGCTTCCTGCCGTTCCTTCTTCCAGTTTTATCTTTGAAAAATGCAATCCCAAATTACTTACGTAAAAATTGATGTATGCGGTGTAATTCGCTTTACGATATAAATAAAATGAATTTATAATAGTTATTGTAAGAAATAAATCGCAGATTTTATGTATTTTTTACAAAAATTACTAGATCAGGGATGAAACCATAAAGGTAGGGATCATTTTTATATTATATGTATCTTATTGAAGCTATTAAACTAGAATCACATGTTTATTTCGCTCACGTTTCTTAGTATTCATTTAGACAATTTATATTTTCCTTAAAAACTGTAGTCTCATATAATTTAAGTAAACTAAATTAAATTATACAATTTTGTAATACCATTGTTTCTTTAAATGTTATCCAGTTTACTTAATTTTTAACAGATGTTTTTGGTAGATGTCCCTTATCTAACAAACAAGTCAAAGGATACAAGATGACTTGTCAATGTATGATTATTTAAACTGATACCCGAATGATGTCATAAGCGAACTGAAATTTGTAGTAAATCATTTTAGCAACTAATTCTCAGCTTTAGTTTTAGGATTATTTTACATCAACAGGATTATAGTTTACAAAAAAGTTTTACAAAAATCAATATTTTAAGGAACATTTGTTGCCATCATCTTTATTACTCCTCATTCCTCGTGTGTTAACATCTTATTGTTTGTTTTATTTCTTGAACTAAATTGCTATTTTTCTGTAGCAATTTTGCTTCAATATTGCTAAAGTAAATCGTAATGTTTCAAAATAGTACATTTGTTAGCTTAATTTTAAAAACTTTCAATAATGCAATTTATTACGATTTGCAATTAGATCGCGAATTTTCACGCAAAATAATACAGTTTCACTGCAGATGTCAAGAAGTAGAATCCACACAGAAAATTCTTTTTTTTACTAAATAATTCCAGTGAGCTAAAAATAATATACACCTATTCGTAAATACAATCATCCTACTGTTTTCGATTGCACCTCTTAATTTTCACCATGAGCTTATAAAATTTGCTGTCTACTTATAACAGTTAATGAAATCTGGGACAGAAACTAGTCGGCAAATAATATCTCGCTATTAACGTTATTTGAATCCTAAACAAAATGAAAGAAGTGTATCACATACAATGAAAATTGAAACGCATTAACTATAATAGCGATTACTGTTCTATTGTATTTGCATCTCATTAAAGACTCGACGATCAAACCTATCACACATATATTATCAAATATTCATAATAAATGTATAAAAAAAGAATTACATCATCCCTAGGGCTAATTTGCAACAGCTAAGTTTCTTTTAAAATTCCCCACCTTTTTATAAAGCTTCTATGATGCCCCATATTCGCGTTCCACATCACTTTCCCTAGATTTCTGTTCCTCTCCCGCGAAACCTCCAACAGCAAGCCGATTCTAACAAGCTCGTAGAACATCCTAAAGCTCGTATATTACAAGACGAATTTAAAATTCCCAACAGTTAGTGATTTCGTGACTTTTTCAGTGCGCCGGCACTGAAACTCGTTTAGACGCGCCGCGTTCAACCGAAGTTCGCCCATAAATTTCACTGGAAAAGAAAGGTATATGAGAACGAGTGAATCAAAAGCCGGTTAGTTATTCCCGCGACGGCGGAAGAAAGTGGATTTCCTTGTGTCAACGAACGTCAATAAAGATTGCCCTTTAATCTTTCCCGGTAAGCTGCGACGATACATCGTTATTAGCTTGTTCCGACGGCGGCGCTCCCGCTTTTCCTCTGGTTACGGTGGAAAAGAGAAAGAGAGAGCCCCGACGCTATCAGTGCTTTCTAACGAGATCGTCCTCGCATAGATCTGTCATACATTTTACGGCGATTTTATCGCGGATGGAGCAGACGCGGTGATAGAATGAGGGAGAAAAAGAGAGATAGAGATAGAGAGAGAGAAAGCGAGAGAAAGTGACAGGCAAAAGGTGTGCAAAGAGAGAGGCAGCAGACAGGGAGCACAGAAACGAGCAACGACACCGACACACGGGGAACGCTTTAGTCGGCTATTAATTTTGTATTTCGCTTAAACATGCGACGATGGGACTGCACCAGACGTAAATTCATTTCCAACCTTGCTCCCGCCCCACCCTCTCTTTCTCTCTTTCCGTCTTCCTCTCTCCCTCTCTCACACACACACACACACACTCTCTGTCTCTCTACTCCCGTCTCCAACGTTCTCTCTCGCTCTTACAATTAGTGCACCGAAGCGACCGCGACTCTTATTGGATTCTCGAGCCGAGAGGCCTCGCCCTGCTCTCAGTTACAGAAGCGGTTTATCGAAAGTTTAAATTATTTCACCGCACAACGTCGAACGAACGAACGAGCGCCGACTGTTTGATCCTCTGTCAGGTTCAGTTCGACGGTCAGCAAGCCCTCTAAACACCGAAGACAACAGAAACGTGAGAGAATGGCAATGTTTTATATTGCAACGAGTACAATCAAATCGTTTCGTATCAATTTTCTTTTACGATTTTACGTTCTGGATCAATGTTAATCAGTTTTATAAGGAATTAATAATTCCTAGGAAATAATTTAAACTAGTTAATAATTTAAAATGGCTGGCTGAAACTTAGAATTTAGATAGAACGTTTATAACTTTGGCTTAAAATGGATCAAATTGCCATCATCCAAGACTTGAAGTACATTGTGAAGTGTTTTATATAATAAATAGTATTTAACACTTCAAACGACACTTTACTTAATTTATATCATGCCTCGTTAGCATAGTTTTAATATTAGCATATTAATAGATTATTACTATTGATATTAATAGACGTATTTAAAGCGATATATCGTGTAGTAATTTTTAAGAAATTCCACAATTTGGAGCTCCATCATTTAAAATAAAATAATCAAAACAGAAATATCTAATTTTAGAAAGAAATATAAAGTTATTACATATATATAAATTATGAAAGAAATATATATTAATTACGAAAGAAATATATAATTTTATCTAATAGACGAACGGAATATCTCTGTAACTCGCGAAACACGGAGCGTGATTTTATATGCAATTAATTTGTTCCGAAACTCGACGTTCGTGCTCTAGATTTTATAAATATTAGAGATATTTTAATAGAACCTCCATGAAATTTTTTATTCCCGATGATCCAGCTCCGAGAAATCGTGCTCACCGCGAAAGTGCTTTTAAGAAAACAACCTCCGGGGAAGAAGCTATTACTCAGGCGTTTTTTAAGATCCTCCTGCAAAAAATTACTACAAGTTGTATAATACATGTACTCTTAAGTAAGGTTCTCTTTCGAAAAGGATCCATTAAATTTTTCAGAAAAAGTTTCTAAAAATCGCGTTTCTTCTGGTTCTTACCCTAGACCTTTTAATTATTACGAAACGCGTACCGCAATTTCTAAAGTGATTACTAAAATCGCGAATTTTTATAAACATTCTTCACCTTGTATTTCTCAATAATTTCAGTATTTTTACTGTTTCGTGTTACACATGCTTGCTGTTGCGATGAATGTATAACATCTGAGAACTATTTAAAAATTCTAACTTCTTAGAAGAAGGAAATGATTTATTAAAGTAAGTACAACGTAAGAATGCTATTTTGTTTTTTCTTCAATAAATTTTGTTTACTTTGTAATAAGGAAATTTTTAAGTAGCTTGCAATCTTGTATCATGTGATCCTTGGAGGACCATGAGATTGCTAATAATAAGTATTAGTATGTAAAATTGTCTATTTTTGTTCGTTTAGACATAAAATTGATTTGACAGTTATCGACAAGCCCACAAAATGTTTAATTTGTCTGTAACGATGTGAACAAATAAATAGTAAAACATTGAGGTTATATCGAGGTTACATATGTCACTTATACCGAAATAACAAAGAATTAAAAAATTATACAAATCCAAAGTTTGCAACCTACCCAAAAAGCACACCTACAGTATTATTCCAATCTACACAAATTCACGATGATAAACCAATAAACCAACAACCTTCGCTCAAGCTCCTTAGCCCTTAACCCGATTACGGTGGCCACGGCGACTTCTTGACAACTTAAAACAAGTCATCGTTAACATGCGTTAAGGTAATTGTTCAAAAATTCGTACAATCCTTCGCTAACTCATTAAGTCTGATACGTTCCGTGGTAAAATTACTCCCCAGCCCCCTCCCCCACCCCCCGACAACTTAGAAATATGCAGCATTTACTGCATAGTCTGGTTAAGGGTTAACAATTTTCACGAATAACCACCACATTATCCAACAAAGAATAATAAACGTCAACAAAAAAATTGACCGCGGCGCGATGTAAAAATTGTTCATAAAACGGCGCAGCAACAACGACTGATTACGAGAAACGAAACAAAACCGGAGTGAATTAGTCTCTAGAAGGAACAAATGAAAGTGGTGGCACGAGAAGGGAGGCAGAAGGGTGGAGAAGAATGAATTTTAAAGATAATAAGGAGTAGCATTAAGAAAAAGGGGAAATCAAAAGTTAAGAGAGCCTATGGGAACGAGGGGAGCCAGCAGAAAGAGAAAGGGGGTTGGGAGAGAGGGGTCGCGTAAGATTCGGAGATCGAGAGAGAACGGAACGAAAAGGGAAAAACAAAGAGAGAAAGAGAGAGCGAGAGCGAGAGAGTGGGAGATAGAACAGCGGCAGCAAGGGTGGCTGCAATAGAGAATTGGAAGAAACAACCGAGGAACACGGAAGGATGCAGAAGAAGGGTGGTCGGTTGAGGGGGTGGGGGGAGACTTTCATCAAACGAGCGCGGTTGGTTTCTGCTTTATGTATGCTTCTCTTTCTCTCTCTCTCTCTCTCTCTCTCTCTGTCTGTCTCTCTCCGTCTCCCATCTCGGAAAATCGATGTTCTACGACCTGGAACGAAATTCCACGGCAGATTCCAGACGAAAGACCGTTTTCGCAGAAATTCTCGTGAGTTAATCGCGAATAACACTCGCGCTGCCAGGGGATGATGCACGCTCAGCTATTTCGCGGAAGGACCAGTGACTCGACGTATCGCGTCGCGGGGCTGGATCGGATAACGAGAAAAAGGCAAAACGAATACGAGAACGATGGATTCGGGGGTCGGGAGTGGCGAACACGAATCAGACGGCCGTCGCAACGGTCCGCGAATTCGTTTTCTGTGACCAAAATTATTTCAGCGTTGTTCCAAGCTTCATTGTCATGGTATAGGGTGGTAGAATCGATTATTGGGTGATCAATTAGCTATGGTTTTGGTTTATTTCCGGGCATAATCAACGTTGCATTTATCGAATAAAACATATTTCGTTTTATTATTCGAAAATAAATGAGAAAATAAAATATTGATTGTCTCATTTCACGTAATATATTTGATAAAATATTATGTTTGAAAGCAAACGGAAAGCGCAGCAATTAGTATTAACATCTAAAAGATCGATTAGCAATTTTTATGAGAGATAAGTGAATACTGACTACCTTTAATTATTATATGCATATATATATACATAAGTATATGCTTACGTATATGCACGTGTTATATATAAATAAGATAATATTAATTACATTTTAGGTGAAGCTCAATTATTTTCAACTTTAAGTTATCATGTCTCAGAAACGACGCAAAGTAGTTATAATATGAGAATCTGAAAAGTTTTTGTGTTTCGAATTGCAAGGAACAGTTTTATATATCATTTATATACTGACTATTTTTTTTAGCAATCATTTATGCTTTTTTATAAAATCAATTCTTAACAGTTTTCACAAACTCTGCTCAGAGTTTCAACTGTTGTAAATTCGACGCTCTGTTTGTACGTAAATTAAAAAGTGATTAAAAGGAGATTCGATATTTCAAGTGCACCAGCTAATATATGTATATAAAACTGTCATTACAACCTGCTTTATAATATTCTGTAATTGTTACATAGTGCGCTTAATTGTACTTTGAATTTTATAATTTTGTATTCAGAACACCTCGTATGTTGGTAACCCGATTACTTTGATTTATTTTCGAACATAATTAACGGTAGATTTATCGACTAGAACATATTAAACTATTTCATTAAAAAATACTAAATAAAAGAATGGAAAAATATAACATATTTTATTAGGTAAATATAAAGTTAACGATGTCTCAAAACAAACCAAAGTCGCAACACATAGTCACCTAACAGTAACTGAATCTACTACCCTATCCAAGCACAGAATCATCAAAACGAATAATATTTCCGATACGAAAGCTTCAAAGAGGTCTCAATGTATGTAACAGAACAAACTATTTTTTATATAAACTTAAGAAATTGAATGCTGACCACGGAGCGTTTCTTGGTCAGACTGCTGTGGGCCGCGGCGCGGCGTGTAAACAATAAATCGAGTCCGTAGGGCAGGGCAATTATGCCGTCCGATCGGTGGAATTATTGATGTTCGATGCGATCCCGACAACCGGATTCCGGACAGAGCGACGACTTGCTCGCGCGGATACGGAAATTGAATTTTCTCGCTTGACGAATTCGTCGCGGGACCGGACGGACGCGTTGTCCGCGGAAATTCTCTTGGAGGTTTTTACGCGCCGGGACAAAGGGAAGCGGAGCCATCGGCCGATGCCGACTTGGCCAGACGTTTAATTGATCATTTTCTGCCCGCTGAATGACGTGGAAATTGTTTGTCCGCGCGGGCCGGGAGTCCCGGCCTCGTTATTGCCCCGGGAATATCGTTATACCCTTGGAACGCGGTCAGCTAATGCGATCTTGATCGTCGTCGCTTTGAACTGGTACGCGTTTGTCCCGGCCGTTCAACTGCGGAACAACGCTCCGACACTCATAGGAGAATACGCATGCTTCCAGCCTTTGCGCGCTCGCGGCCGAATGCAGGGCGTGTGTTTGTTTATATCAATTCTACGGACTGCGGGTAATCGATAAAGATACCGCCGTGATTAGCGAATTATTCGCAGCGAATCGAAGCCGCGCACCGTTCTTCGCGGAAATTGTTTCTGCAACGATGCCAGATCATTTTGGGCCGCGTCGCATTGTTCCCGGATATTTTCGAATCGAATCGGCGCCTGACGGGTATTTACATTTCTGGAATCATTGATGCATCCTATTCGACGGATGTTTTGCTTTAATAGATTTGTGTAGCGATTGTTTTTTAGTGTGTATTATTTTGTAACTGAATATGAAATTAGAACGGTCTAAATAAACTCTAATAAACTTTATTTATATTGTACATAATGAGTGGAAATTAAACTTTTTACATATCTCTTATATAACTTTTAACTCTTTGCACTCGAAAGCCATTTCGACTGCGAATCTGAAATTATTTTTCTGGCTTCTAGTATTTCCATTTTATGTAACAAAATTCATTCTGTGTACATGAAATTGAGTATATATATTATTAAGAATAATATAGTATTAAGAATAATACATTAAGATAAGATAGGATTAGCATAAAGACAGATTTCATATAGCAGAAAATTCTGTCATAATATCTTATTTCTATTAAATAATTAATACAGCAAACAACACAATTTGATACGTATAAAAAACTAAGTTCCGGTTCTCTTGTCCTTAATCTCATATTTACCGTGCGTTCCCTCCCATATGCGAGGAAAATGTCGAATTTTTTAAGAAATATTACCCCTTACATCGTGTCTTTCGTCTGTCTCAACCTTTTCCACTCTGACTTCTACGTTCTGGAATTTTTCCGTGCAGGTTATGTCTACTACTTTTGTGCACCGCCGTATGGACTTGTTAGATTATTTACTCTAACCGTTGTATGCTCTCCCGTGTCTATTGTGACTTTCCTCAGCATCTTCTTTATCTATTATAATATTTGCAATCCTCGGTTTGAATAATATAGGACGTTTATTTCAGAACTGAAAACTTCAATTTTGAAGAAACTTCTAAAATTTTATAACATACGAGATTTTGGACACTTTCCATTCCGCATACGCAATCGATTTTGTTCCGAGTCTCTGCGCATCGATTTCATGTTTTTCATCGGTGGGTAAATTTGAATTTTATTTCGGGTTAAACAAGAAAATATCAAATGTGAATCCTTCTTGTTCGAAGCGCGTGTTGACGCGTGAAATGTTTTAAGAGCGTTCTAACGCGAATTTTTCCACCCTTAACACTTGCAATAGTTTTTCTAGCTTATTTTCCATAAATAACAAATATTAGAATTTTTAAAGGTAAGCCTACTGTACCAGGAATGAATGAAGTCTTCTTCAGGTGCATGAGTTCACTAATTTCTGTTTATACATTTAACATTGTATTGGCATTTATTTGTTACAAGTAAATTGAATGCTACTCGTACAATATCATTTTTACCCATAGCTATTAATTCAATCAAAAAACAATCCAAGTCCAACTATGTCGATTTGCTCGATAGGATCTCCGTTGTTGATATATGCTGAACCAATATAATTTTAAGACCGCCCCAAAGCGATGAATATCTCTCGGGTCAGTTGTCTTCTGAACTTGAAGTCTGGTTCCAGCTCCGCTGACGTTTATTGGGAATCAATTACTATCATGAATTCACTACGCCAATTCCAGCTCGTACTTCGTACCATGCGCTGCAGTTGAAAGAAGAATTTTCAACTACGATGGACACATTTTCTCATTACGATCGATAGAGATTAATTTAAACGTGTTTGATCCATCATACATATGCATATTAAACAAACTCACCACGTTTAACCTCTTCAGGGATAAATTTTTGTAATAGGAAACAATCTATTTAATTGTTTCTTTTTTATTTATCATCCATCTCATTTCATTCGATGAGGTTTTGTTGGTATTGCTGAGAGGTTTTGTAGTGAATAGTTTCTCAACTGATTTTTATTTTCATTCATCTAGCAATTATATATAATGGTTCAAATATTCGAAGAGCCTTCAGTTTTGTACAAAATTTAATCACTTGTACCATTTTCTTTATAATAATTATGATTAGAATTTCTTCGATCGCACTAATTTCTTAGAAGAAGGAATTTTATATTGATTTATTCTGTGCTTACATCTACTTGTACGTTCAAATATTAATGACATGGGAATAAAATTTTATTTCTACTTGCAGGAATGGATGAACATTCATACCTAATAGCTTATTACTAGAAATCTCCATCAAGAGTCTGACTCGTTAAAGTACTAGAAGGGGTTAACTCTTGAAATTTAGCGATTTTAACCACTGAAATTTAGCGTATTTAACCACTAAAATTTAGTGAAAATCAACAAATTTAAGAAAACTTTCTTAAGAAAATATCAACGAAAGATTTTATATTATCAATGAAAATGAAATCGCGCTTCCAAATGTTTCAAGTAACGATAATACTGTTTGTGCAAATGAAAATGAAAAATTTGATAGTTCTAAATTATAGTAACGATTGAGTAAATTTTACTTTTGTTTTCCAGAATGTCATGATATTTGTTAAGTTGTTTCTGATAAGTGTGTATTTCTTGATTTTATCGTTTCTTTTGTACTTACAGACTTTAATCGATCTTCATTCGCGTAATACAGAAATTCGCGTAAGGGACGAGTGTGTTTCCCGCGGCAGTGGAGATTAATAAACAGTTCTTTTCATTAAAAACGTTTTCGACAGACGCCGGCTGACAGGATCCTGCGAAAATTTCGTCGGACAACACCAACATCGGCGCATTCCGTAGAAAAAAAAAAGCGAACTTGTCCCGCAGTGCGTTAAGCCAGCTCGCGCTCCACTACACGATCCGTGGGAAACGGTTAAATTAAGTTAACATTCATTCAACTCGTGTGATCCAATAGATTTTTTTTTTTTGCGCCGAGTCCAGCATAGAATCCGCTTTGAACGGAACATCGAGTAAATCAACCAGAATCTCGACACGTGCCTAACAGAAACGTATTCGTTGTCTAGTGGCACGGAGCGGAGTTTCGACGGGTCCGCTCCGCGAAGGGGGCGAATTACAATTTTTTTTTTGTTGTTTTCCATTTCAAATTGTTCCATTATTCGGAGGAAAATCAATCAACGGGAATCTACGGAGCAGGCGATCCGGTGCGTTTGCCGGGTCGTTCAATCGCACCGGGCCCCGTTAATCGATATTTACACGCGTATCGGTCGAGTCGAACCGCGCGCGCCGCGCCGCGCGTGTCGCACGAAATTTCAATGAATAAAGTGACCAGTGTCACCCTAAATTTTCACACCGCCGCGGCGAGAAAGGGAAACCGGGCCGTCGATATTCCCCTCTGCCCTGCGAATTATCCCCGGTTAGACTTTACGGCTTTAACCCTAATCCCCGGGAAGGTGACACAATATCGTTGTTGGGACAGAACCGGAGGGGGGCCGACGAGGGGATCGGTTCCACCCCTCGATCGAGGGATTCGGGTCCGTTCCGACCCATTGTTGCGAATGTGTCGTCCGACTTGCCATTTTTGGCAAGTTTAGGGTACGATTCCCGGATCCCCTTTTTCGTGCAAACCTAACATGGTTCCGCATTGTGTTCGTGCACTGATTTTCTGCTTCTTGTTAGATTGTTGAACTTCTATCTGCACTGCGTATCGCAAATGATAGAGTCACCCAAAAATTGTTCGAATACGGAATTTGGAAAAATGAACTGAAAAAGCTTTAACTGAAATATATTTTACCATTAGAGGAGGCGTAAAATGCAGTATCTTGCATGTATTACATGTTGAATATTCCTTGAATATTCTACATATTACATGTATGAAAAGGGTAAAGTACTTTGATTTTGTTGCGCTTTTCTCTGTCACGTTCGTAACATAGCGTTTACCGTAGAGAGACAATATGAAGAATTTGAAAAATTTGAAAAATTTCGGAAGGACTGGCGACGGAACACCTAGGTGATGTTGCAAGATGCAATGCTACCGGTCACGGAGTTAATTTAAATATGCTCCAATTACATCGTGTCCCGTTAGAAGGGCATTTTTTGCGTTCAAAGTCATATTTTCCGACAAAAGGCATCAATTTCAACAATTATGGCTTATCGTCGCTTAAATTATGCATGAATCTTAATACATAGTAGTATTATGTATAGTACAATATCAATAATCAAATATTTAAAAAACGTATGAAGTCAATAGAGTTTAAAGGTTTAATACTTTAAAAACTTATAGAGTTAATAAATTAAAATGTTAACATAGTTTGATATAGTTGCAGAATGTCCACAAATATTATATTTATATAACATATAATATTATATTTCATGACTAAATCCAAAATGTTAATGTTTGAATATTACGCACATGTATTATATAACATGATTATTTGATTAGCATTTTCATGTAAATTCAATTTTTCGCATTATGATGGCTTAAACATTTTACGTTATTTATTCGAGTTCCCTAATTTTCCGATTACTGTATTATGTAACAAAATATGACCTAAGAGGGTAGAATTTGAGTAAAAATTCAAATAAAAAAAATAATAATAATACACCACAGTAAAAGTTACTGAATTAAGTTGAAATAAAACACATTATAATATCGTAAGCAATAATAAAGAATTTCTCGTTAAAAAAGAGAGAAATTGTTTAATATAATATTTATAGTTTTTTGTCTGATTCTAACTTTAAAAATGAAGTAACAAACACACAACCAGGATGTAACTATAATACAAATATAATTCTTGGAATAATATACTACATCAAAAACAATGCGCCGGCACCCATTGCTCGGCGTGGCTCCATGCAAAATCCATGCACCGTGCAATGGGTGCCGGCGCGGCAGTTAACGTGTTAACACTATACCGAGCGCTATAGCTATAACGTGTAAACATTTCTATAGTATAAGTCTACTTACATTTTTATATTTTCATAACATCAACATTGAAAGAAATTTAATTTATTTTAATTTGATTTATTTTATTAATTTTGAAAGGTATCTAATATTTAAAAAATTGTATAATAATATTGGAGCTTACAGTAGTACAATTTAACACTTATCTCAATAATTTATAATAAATTGTTAATTGCCATAACAATCAATCGGAAAAAAAGTCAATTTATGGGCGAAAAATCGGTAAAATGTTAAGAACAAATCTTAGTTGTTCAATATGATCGAAAATTGCTTATTAATCAGCATTTCTTGTATGGAAAGTAAGAATGACTAAAATACTTAAAAATCATCTTTTCGACATCATCATAAGCTTTGAATGGCTTTTTTAAAGGACTTGTCTCTTGAGCAAATCTTTGCCTCCGAACTTTGTAATTCATCGTCAACATGCTTCTTCCGGAGCAACGTCTTCACTAAATACACAGCATAAATGTCCCCTCAGATATTCGCCGTTATTTCCTTCGTAGAAGTATAAAACGCAATGTCGCAACTGCACCTTGATTTACGTTAATTTTCTGAACAAACTAGCTGTCAACGTAATCCCAAAAGTATCCAGGCATTAAATTAATTTGACCTTTCGGGATTATAAAAAGATCTGATGATCGTCATCGTTACATTTTTCACTTTTGTTCGCAATTTTTATGGAACAATTTCAATATTAACATGTGCACAAACAAATCTTTTTGGCGTACATGTTCTATGCAAAATTAAAATTCTTTGCACTGGTCGCCGGAGGAGTTACGTACACATTTATTTCTGTTAACGATTCTAATGTGTTAAACATAGTAGAATAGTATCATTTAAATTCTCTAAGTATTTCCACAGTTTTTAATTCAACATAAATATTTTTTCCTAAATATATATTTATAAATAACTAGCGCTCTAGTAATTGCACAAACCACAAAATCCAGTCATACAGCAGTAAACTTACTCTTCTTTTACTCCAACTTATTGCGATATATTAAGGTACCATCCACTGCAATAAATATTAATTGTCCAGTTCCAGTCTCATTAATTAGATAACTCTGATTTTGTGGGAATTTTTGGTGGTTGATGTTCGCCACTTAACCTGTTAATTAAGAGACGAATGAAGCTTTCCAGTGGACGCAGTATCTCTGGTTGTCTGCATAGCGCCGCGATCCTAATCGCTGAAAGGATCATTTCGGTTGGGTTCCGTGTCAAAAGTCGGGCTCTATATTTCTTCTAATACCGGGCTTGATCCTTGTCGTTTACGGATTTCGGGAGAAGCCCGCATCCTCTTTAACCGAGCATGTTCGGGCATGCGAAAGACGTCTCGTATGAAGAGACGCTTATAAATCAGGGATACTTAATGACGGTGCCCGACGAGGTAATTGTTCGCCGTCAGGGCAACGTCGTCGTCGCCGAAAAAAATAATCCCCCCCGTGCTGCGACATGCGATCAAATTAATAGAACCCGGGGACCGTTGATATCGTATTGTATAATACAAGGGTCGGGCATGAATTATGGTAACTGGATATACAGTTATGCACGCGTACAATTTCTTAATAAGCGGTTGATAACGCCGGATAACGCGAATAAATCATCGACGGTAATTGCCGCGTGCCGTGCCGGGCTTCTCTGTATACTTAACCGAGCGGAGGAGATTGAAAATCGTGTTTTGTTTTCCGAGACTGCGTAAGTGGATCGTGGATCGAGCGACCGTAAAGAAAATCGTTTGTTCGCTTATTTTTATCTGGATTTTTACTCGTATTTTTGCTTGTTCACGCGGCAGGTCACTCTCCCCGCCCTGTTTGCCGAGTTTCGCCGATTCGGCGGAGGCTTCCATAAGTCATGAGCAGACTTCGGAAGTTCGCGCGAAATTCGCATATTTGTGCCGAAACTGCGAGCTGAAATTAAATGAAAGTTTGTGTTCTCTGTTCGAGGCTTTAGTAAATTGAATGGGACACGAAACAGTGGTAGATTCTGTTCGGTTTTCCGTTCGTCTATCGAGAATTCGTGGGTTTCGATTTTTAGCAAACTGTAACTTTGCACAAAGTTTGTTTGGTTTCAATGGAGGACACGTTTTAGGGCGGTTGTTATAATTTTTTGAGAGTATGCTAGTATATTATAAAGTAGCATTTTTACATAATTATAAGCCATTGGTATGTATAGCAAACTTTTAAACTGTTGCGAATGTTTATCAGTAATGCAACATACCAAGTTGAAATAGAGATTGTTATATTGATCTTGCAGGTTTTGTTATTTGCAGAATTTATACTTAAAGATGCATGTACATGATTTATCAAATGTAAAGTGACTGTTAAAATCATATATTGATATATTTCGTTTAGTTTAAATTATAAAATTTAAAAAAATTATTCTACAGATTCTTAAATTCATTTTGCAGGGTTTGATATTTGATTAAAAATAATTATTTCACGTGCATAAGAAACATGATACACATGTTTGTTCTTTATCAAATGAAACGTTTAAGATATGTATTGTTTTACACCCATATGTTTTGTGTAGTTATAGTTAAAGCTAAAGACAGCTTGAAAGCTTTAAATTCAAATGCACCCGCTTAAATTAAATTAGCTCAACAGAAATGGGCGCACAAGCACACAAAATAAGTAAGTAAAAATGATATATTCTTCATATAAAATTGATACGTATATATATCGTATAAACTTCACGAATCTCTGCAAAATATTTCTTTTCATATCGCACGCTCCTAAGTGCATACCATGAACGCATATTTGCAAGCGTACGATGAACCTACATTCACGTAGAAGACTGTGAGCGGTGCTTTGTCACAAGATGACAAGCTGGAAATATGCATTTACACATAGTGAATCGAATGATACCGGTTCTTCTCGGAAGATATAAATCAAAAATTATATGAAGCGTACAGAAAGGGGTATTTCATTGTTCCTTCCGCATAGTAAACCTCAGTGTTCAACCAAACGCCGCAGCTGGGCCCGCATGGATCATTTAGAAATTTCCATTTATTCAATTACGCCGACATATTTTTGTATCAAGTGTACGCTTTGTATCACGTTACCAACAATAATTGTGCGTGAGGCATAAAAATAACTACCCATACTTGTACAAATTAAATTACTATTCGGTGAACCATACGAACTTACGAGTCCATGCTGCGTGTTTACTGTGTCGTGTAATAAAGCAGAAAATGAAAATGTTTATTAACTTACATAAAAATAAAACATTTGTTTGCTTTATATTCGACTTTACGATATGATAGTACCACGTGTTCATTGAAATTCGTTTATTTTGTCAAATTTTTCTCCACGTTGCTGCATTTGTATTCGAAACACAGGAAAAAAGTTTAAAGCTCGGTGCACATTCTGCAATCCAAATTCGACCTTTTTGCAGGTTATATTCACTTTTTTTGAAACGAAATTCATATTTCTGCAGGCCGTTCTCGCCTTTCATCAAATCAATGTTATCGTTTTTGCCAATCGTATTTACCCTGTTCTTAAATTCAATAGAAATTGTAAAATTATCTCCCGGTTATTTCGAGAGTGAAATAGTACGGAAATAAATTCAAATATTTTTTGCAAACTGCTCCGAGGATTGTAGAAGCCGAATGAAGACAATCGGGCGAAGTACAGTTGGTTTTAAAGAATGTAAAGCCTTCACGAAATCCGGGAACTGCGCGACCTCGTTGGTGGACAAAGCTTACTTTACTATTTTTACCCCCTTCAATGATGACCCAATTTTAGCTTCGCCACAAATTCAATTCTATAGAAAATGTGGATGGCTCGTCGATGTTGTTAATGAATCTGTTGCGGCCCGTACAAATTGTTATAATTATTATATTAATATGTATATAATATTGATACGAAAATAGGATTACTATAATTAAAGTAACGTTCACTATGCATTAGTATAATTAGTAAGCACTTTAAAGTCACTGCACACATTATATACAATAAAATTAAAAAATATAATTAGCTCACATAAAAAATTAGTAAAAATGTTTAGCGAAATTCGGCTTGCTAAAATGATTAAAAAATGAGACGAATGTCTATGTAGGTTCTGTATATTACAACTAGTGTAGATTATTTTTATTTTGCACAAAAGTCCGCAGTATAATTGTTACAATAGCCTCGAAGAGGAAAGTGGAAGAACTTTTAATTCGCAAAAGAATCAATTTGATCTATGAAAGGGTGAACTTAACCTCTTCAGGGATAAAGCACGTATGTGTACGTTTAGTATTCTTAAAATTATGATTATTCTAAGTGTAAAGAATATGAGAATCAGTTGAAAAACTATTCACTAGAGAATTCTTGAGTAATACTGACAAAACCTCATTGAATGAAATGATAAATAAAAGAGAAACAATTAAATAGATTGTTCCCTACTTTAAAAATTCATCCCTGAAGAGGTTAATTTCCAAGAAGTTTTTTTATGGGACGGTGAAATTTAATTGGAAAACTGGAAATGTGACTTGATAAGAATTGAACATAATTTTGAAAAAAGCGAACGTAATTTACAAAACGGTGAACCCAATTTGCAATAAGGTGAACACGACTCGCAGAATGATGAATTTGGATCCGGAGCTCGCGCGTAATCGTTGATACGTCGAAAGTGTTGCAGTTTCGGTGGTCACCGTTACGCTTTTAATCGAAACGCCGAGCAAATTATGTGACCGCCAGGCCGCGCGGAGTTCATTTCACAATAGCGGATGAAAGTATTGTTGCGCGCGGTCGTCGAGCATAAGCAGCAATAACAGCAAACGGAATACGGATTTCAGAGGATCGCGCGTGTAATTATTCCCCTGGAATCGAGAGAAATATGAGCAGCTCGGATCGCGTAATCGAAATTGCATTATCAATTGCAACGCGATTCACAATCAGGCCAGTTTCCAAGTTTCGGGGGCAAAACTGGATGGCAGAAATAATTGCAACATCAGCTGACGTTTGCTGTAAATTCCAGACTTTGGTCGCCATCTGTCACGCAAACTTGGCGCCATACGCTCCGGTGGTTTCTTACCAATCTACAGCGTTACCGTGGAAAGTTTTGTCCTTCCGTGTTCCCCCCACCCCCTGTTCCCAGCATTGTGCACTCGGCTGCAGAAAATATCACGGCTTATGTATCATCAACAAATAATTACCGGGGGCCTTGCCTCCTTTCATTGCGAGGCGCGGGGGAACTTTTTATCTTGGCGAGAAGTTCCAGCGCATAAAGATGATACCGGGAGTTTTCTAAATGGCTACTGGAAACTACGTCATAACTATATTTCAGGCACGTGCACGGCTTTTCTTCGCAGCCTCGCACCTAAACGGGCCGCGCAACCCTTCTTCGGGTATCGCGCGGCTCCTCCGGCGCGGGAACTTTTCACTTTCGTAAATTAAAAATACTTGGCCCGCGGAACAACGGAAACGGCTCCGCGCGAAGAACCGACGTCGATCAACCGACTGTCTAACGTGCAGTAACGTACAAAAGATTCGGCACGAAAGGAACGAGAGAAAGAAAGAAGAAAAATGGTGAAATGCACTGTGATTGCAAATCTTCCGCAGAACGACGCAACCGTTCACGTATCGCAAAACCGTTGGAAGAAATACGATTGAACTTCGATTCGTCCGAGAATAATGTCTTTTGTCGACTTGTCCGATGTTTGCGAGCTTTAGCGGACGCTGATCTGTGTTAGTTTCTTTCGTGGACCTCGGGCCTTTAATTGAAAATGTTGCAGCTATATTTTAAATGTCCTAGCTGCGATTTGTATATCATTGTTTCAGATGATTTCAGTTGCATGAGAAAAACGATCCTCTGCGGGCAAACGGTGGATACGACGATCTATTTTTTCGGTTGTTTTTCGTGGTTTTCCATTTCCTGGTCGATCAGAATAGAGGCCGGTCTTTAAAAATTTGTAACCCGCTTGCCATCGATGAACAATCGTTACTAGATCGAGTCGAAATTTGGCATTATTCGAAGTGTTTCGAATAAAAATAATATAATAATTGTTTCGATTTATCTAAGATAATTATTATTAGAGTTGATGCGTGATTATATATATATTGTATTAAATTATACAGGGTGTTTCTAAATTATACATACTCCGGGAAATGGAGGGTTCCTGAGGTCATTTCAAGAAACCTTTTCCTTTACCGAAATCCGCAATCCGCGGCTTTGTTAACGAGTTATTAATGAATAAAGTTAGCTGCACGCGGACGATTTTTCCTGCTGCTGCTCATGCGAGCCAGCCGACTGAAGCCCATCTCGTCCCGGGTTGCGACGGAAGGAGAGAGGACCGCGCTCCAAGTTTGAGTCGCGTTCAAGTAAGAAACAAGGATTTTAGAAATGCCCTATTAATTTTAAAAATGTCACAAATATTATTAATGAAAAATATACCCATTCAGTTGTAAATGTTGTAATCCAGAAGTTGTAATCCACGTATGTAAAACGGCACAGATTACACTAACATTCACTTTCACTGCACTATTATTTCACACTGATCATGAATTTCAACTCCCATTTCCCGGAGTATGTATAATTTAGAAACACCCTGTATAACACGACGTGTTTGTGCGACATAACGATCGATGCGATCAGGCATATTGGGGAGAAACATTTAATGATCGAAACAAAAACCGTGCAATCGCTCGCTAAATGTTTATACATAATTCTGGTTAGACACGAATTACAAACTATTATTCTAACAATTATTCAAATTGATTTGTTTTAGTCGAATATTTTGTTCCAATAACAATTATTCTATTACTTAACAAATTATTCTGTTCGTTTCATAATTTTTCATTTTTTACTCGAATATATTGCATCAATAGAGATCGTAAAATTATTCGAATAATGATGACATTAATGGTCGACCGCCACTTTTTGTAATTTTTAAGAATACCTCTTTTGCACTCGAGTAAATGTTATTTAGTTACGCATCAATGGTGAATCTAATCAAAAGTAACGAACTCTGCAATTGCAGCAGTTGAAATATAAATACTATATTGTATAATCAAATAAATTATTTTTGAATTAATTCCTGTACGAATAAATTTTTGTTCGATTAACAAACAACTTCTTATAATATGTATGCGACTACATAACGTGTTATTAAAAAGTCATAGTAATCAAAATTTCGGTATCATCGATGGACGTATTACGCAAGTTCGACTCATGTACCAGCTTTACTATACGCTATATAATTCTAATGCGGATCGATACGCAATTTCAATCTTCTTACTGGCAATATAAATTTATAGCATGTTTGATTAAGGAAGATATAAAAATCTGTGCGTATAAGATCTAACGGCGCGGCGCCATCTTTTACTGCTTCATCAAAGAGCTAAAATATTATTTTACAAAGTCTAAGAAAGAATGTTATTAAACTGGAGTAATTGTTCTTTTTGAAATGAAGTGAGTATTTTATTAATCAAATTATATTATATATATTATCAATCAAATTTTTGCTTCTAGTGTTACAATAAAATATTACCTGCAATTTTTGAAGTTTAAGGAACCTGAAGTATTTAAAATAATAAACGATATATTGCTTGAAAATGTCAATTTGTAAAAACCTTTTATCAAGTTTTATTACTTGAAATATTATGTATTGTATTTGACTTCAGAAAATAATGATCTATTTATTTTTTAAATAGCGTTAGACGGATATATCGTGACACAAAGTTCTAAACATTCCACAAAAATCTTCAACAGTCAGTTTAATTAACTTATATTGAATTCAATGAGGAGGTTCAAAAATATGTATAGAATATTGATAAGTAAAGGTATCTAGTAAAGGTAGATGTATCTATTTTTTACTCTTCATTTGTTATTCTTGAACTACAAATCCTAATGGAGAAGAAAAATTTCCTGTGCCAATTTTTAGATACAGTAGCTAATTAAGAATGTTTCTTCTCTTAAACCATTTTATAAGGTTGCAAAGAATATATTCAAGTCATCAATTGACTCCAAATTTCATGAATTTACTACAATAATAAGTAAATCAAATATAAAACGTTAATGCCATTCAAGGAATGTATAAATACTATTGCATTGTATTATTTTCGAGTTATTAACAAAAGAAACAAATGCATACATAGCTTTAAAACTTCGCAATTCATGCAGCCAAATTTTATCTTGCACAAATATACGCAATGTAGTCATTAAAACCTCATAACCTCGCCATTGTTTCAAATGGCAGCTCTCCAATTTCGATACAAATGTCCGCCGTCGAAAACGATTCCTTATCCTTTGAAATACATCGTTACTTTTGCTACGATATCACGCAGTCTCATTGGTCCCCCGAGCTCGGCGCAATTTTCTATTCACCTTAAACAAACCGGTATCCCAGATATGCCCGCGGTCCCGCTATCAAAGAAATCACGTTCCGATTCATCATTCGATCAAACGTGGAGATCTGTAATCTCCTTGCGCGGCGCGCTTCGCCGTGTCATTGGCTACAATGATTACCGGAGATTATTACCGGCTGAAAAGCAGACTGATTCGAACGATGTCTCGGCCCTCCTCGACCTTCTTTCCTTTTTATATCACTTTCATCGACTGATCTCAAAGCCGCGCGCGCCGCGCCGCGCCGCGCCCGTAGCTGCACGCTAAAACGTCGACTGAAGAATCCGGACGTTCCATGAATTTAAAACAGGAGATGCTGTTTCGCTGCTCATCAAGGAGGGGTGGTAGACAATTTCTCGAACGCTTCTTCCAATATTTGACGCCTCACCCCCCTCCTCCCCCCCGGCCGCCTCTCTGCCTTTCGATTAGTCGTTCCACTCGGTCTCTCAAATCCCATTCCATCGAGGACACTCCTATCGTCCCGCTTATTCGAAGCGGTCGTCTGCAGCTGCACGTGTATTGACGGCAGCGCGGATGTAATTCGCGTTTTATGATCTACTCGAACCCCGGGCCATTCTCGGAAGATTCATTACGGGACGAGTCTAATAAAGCAGCTACACGTCCCGCTTCGTTTCCATTTTCCTCATCTTCCGCTGCCCTTTTTTCGCTTCGCGCCCCCTCCTCCCCCCCCCCTCCTCACCCTCTTGGGGCACACTCTCCACGTTCACGCGAAAATGTTTAACCCTTACACGGGCGACCAAATTTTCGTTAGCAAATTGTCATTATACGGCAATTTTACTGTTCTATAATCATTCGAAATTCATTATTTTCCTCTTCGATAGCAGGAGAAATGCTGTTTTCAAACAATTGACCGAATGACCGTGATTTTGGGTTGATAGGAATGAAAATAAAAAAATCAAATTACTTATACAACCCTGAGCACTATTATGAACTGATAGAAAAGTGTAGAAGAAGAAATACATTTTCAATAAAACGAATATCGCAGTCGGATTTGATTTCAACGAAATCGCTAGAAAAGTCAACAACAGGAAGAGCGGGCGAATCTGTCTCTTGGCTGCAAATACAATGGATGAGATTCGTGAAAAATGAACCATATAAAATGTTCTATAAAACTTCTCTAGATGCTCCTCAATACTACATTTGGGATCTTTCACCTAATAAAGGAAGACCCAAAATATACGGAAATATTAAGCTACGTCCTTTATACACCACCACTAGACCAGTATCGGAAGAAAAACATAAAGATATTATATGTTTACCACTATACATTCCTCCAGTTTTTCAGGAATATTTTAAAAATCTTAAGAACTCAAAAAGATAAAAATGCATTACTTTTTTAGAATCATTAATAAATGTGCATGAATTATTTCATTAACGTTATTGTTTCAAATAAAACTCACAGTTCTTTATTGCTTTAAGTGATTTATAGGACATTCAGTTAATTTTGAAAATCTTCTAAGTCAATTCAAACTTTAAAAACAACATCCTCGTATCAAAATTCGCACAAAATTTCATATTCATAATAAATTTCCATTAATCAAGACTAATAAAATTCTAAATGAAAAGATCGCATAATTTAAAAATATATTTGAATTTATTCAAATGCAATTCATTAAATATCTCGACACAAGAAATACATGACTTATACCACTTTCATAATTATGGGCATATATGTCTCAAATAACAGCAGAGCACGTAAAAATACAAATAAACAACCGTCGTCTGTTTTATCTTATCTCCTCTTTTAACTCACAGATTCTGGCTTAATTGATTAAATTAATCGGCGATGTTTCAACGATTAATGTCGACGGTCTGTAATTGACGATCAGTCTCATCGATTTTATCGATCGCCAACTTTATTACGATTAATCCTTTTCAATCGGAAGCGTCGATCAATCAAACTAGAAATTTCGTTGGGTACCATAGTGCGCCGCCGCAAGCGCGAAAAGCGGCGCGGTTCCGGCGCGAAGCGAATTGAACAACGTTGTCGAGATTTGACGGAGCCACGGAACAACCGAGAACCCCCCTCGGAGAAGGAAACGAACGACAGAAAGTAAGTAGGACGTTCCATGCCAAATCGATCAGTCATTCCGATCAAAGGAGAGAGGAGGGCTCTGAATGCAAGCCGGGGACGGGCCTCTTACTCGAGGCTGCCAAGGAAAAATCTAATTTGAAACTTAAATGGAGGAATTTGTATCCCATTGCTCTTATGACGACTCCTTACGCGTAGGAAATGAAAATCAACGGAAAGGGCGGGTCGCTGTCGTGATTCTTCCCGCGATTTCCGTTCCATTGGGCCGCGCGACCTATCCCCTCCCCTACTTTATCACTCGCTGCTCGTCGCAGATTGCGTCCGCGATCGAACCGATAGGGCGAAACTACCTGTCATGAAACATCACTGAATTGTGACTCCTTCTTGAAATAGTAACGTCAATGACATAAAAAATAATTAGAGCATTGGAAATTTTAGCTGTATATTTGAACATTTTTACATATATATTCAGTCGTATAAGTACTGTCATGCAACAATCAGTTGTTAAAAATAATGTTTAATCGTGTATGGATGTATCTATGCGAGAACATAATGTTCCATATTGCGTGCTTTAAGTTTTTCATTGTCCCAGTTTATGAAACATGGGAGCGTGGTACGAAAACGGTGTTCCACAATAGATACATGCTTGTGTTATTATTTAGTAATATTAAATAAATATTTTAAAGGTTAGTACGTTATCTGAAAACATCGATTTATCTCAAATTATCTCTTACGTACTTTTAAAGGGAATAAATGTAAATATTTTATTAGAACAGTCATATCTAATGTGAACTTACAAATTACTTATTATGATGTTACAGTTTTTATAGAATACAAAATTGATCAAAGTGTGTTAAATACTCAATTTTGATTGCACAGTTATGGAAGTTGACTGTTCAGGGAGCATAATACTATAATTACAGTAGAATTCAGGCTGGGTGCACTGATCTTTGTCGATCATAGAGCACAGTAACTGACTCCACAGATTTTTGGTAGTCTCCTAATATTTAAAGGAAATTTCAGAAAATTCGTGTAAAAATGACAAGTTCGAGAACTTATGAGAAATAAAAGTGATTTATAGTATATAACGTGCAAGGACACATCGTAACGTAATATACAATACTATAGCATACAACATATATGATAATATATATAATAATATAGCATACAACATGTAAGAAAAATAAATAAGAATAATATAATACTAATACTAACATTACTTTCGTTATGGCAATATTATCAGTAATAAAAAAACAAATTGATTAATAAGAGTGAAATGTTATGAAAGCTAGTAAGGATTGTGCGGGACTCGTCCACCGGCCACCACGGTCCGTCATGCGAGGGTTAAGAAATTGAATTGCCAAAGTTGTTTTTAGTAGCCGAAACTTCTGTAGTTCGCGAACAGGTCACGGTAATTGGCTCCTCTGTCCTATATACCGCGGATCCGCTCGATCATGTGAGGAGAGCGATAAAAGCAATTATTTTGGACCCCCGAACCGGGGGAGTGGTCAATTAGGTTTCGTCAACCTCCGCGAAAGATGCCGCTTTCGTATTCCATTAATGGTAGCCGCGAGACAGAGAAGTGGCTCCATAAAGGGGTGATTTCATATTTCTCTGAGCGTAACGCTCGTTAGTACAACAGTTAACAATGGTTCCGTTGCTGCGCGTAGAATCGCAGGCTGTTCACGCTCTAACGGGTTGAAAGTTGAATTACGGAAAGAAGTTCTAAAACCGTGCAACACGTGTTCTAAAACCAACTGGCGAATAAAGTACGTATTAAACGCCGAGCGTTGCACCTCTGCCGCAAGAAAATCCGTCGATGGTAGAGAAACCTTGACGTGTATCGTCGCGGTCAGATTTGATGTTCGTTCGTGCAAACTGATCCGTGACATGGACAGACAGAATGAAACGTTTCACCGGCTGCAAATATCCTTACCGATGCTCTTTCTGGGTTGCATCGAAATCACCGCCGCTGCTTTCGTTGCCGCTGTGTTTTCATCGACAAGAATTCAACGCAACAGAGGTGCTCGACGATTGTATACTCGAGCAGAGAATAACATTTACACGGACGTGCGAGGAGCTGCGAATTCTGTAGATTTGCTAGCCCCGTTCGCGCAAACTATAACTAAATGTTGTCGTTACGTAATAATAATATAACGCCGAAATGTAACGATGTTACATATTTTGAGCTAGCTGAGACACATTTTTCAAATAGTTACCCTGCTGTCTCAGTAATAAGTTGATCAATATTCTTTAAATACATATATATGTAAGCGTCAAATAATAGGAAAAACAATATTAAATTAAAACACTATATGTATGAAGGATCATGTATGCAAAATTTAAAAATGCTAGCAGAGTAATAACTCAAAAATTCCTTGTTCTATAAATCATTGAAAATCAACGAGTTTTCATGGAAATTAGTTAGTTATTAGAAATTAGAAATTCTTGCTTCAAGTCTCCAAATGAAGCCGAGTTGAAATCTTATGAAGTCAACAATTAGGTATTAACTTCCGAGCTACAACTCGCAATCGGTATCACCGCTCTAAGGTCATAATTCCAAATTTCGAATTGCCTTCCAGAGCCATCTCTTAAAATATTCCGCGCTGTAAATCGATCAGCCGGTGCATCGTTTAAAATTCAAACATCCGAAGACAACAGCATCAATCCGCGAAAACAAGCGGCCCGACATCAATCAAAACAGTGAGAACAATTCCAGCGTAACCCGTGGCTCCATTTCGAAAACCGCAGAATCGAAAACAGTGATATATTTTCCAATCGCCCCCGATGATCGAGCATCTCGCGAACAGACCCAGGCGCAATATTTTTCCCGGCCCGGCCAGAACCGAGGCTCCCTATGGAAAGTGAAGCGGGTCGAACGAACGTTTCCGGTCGTTTCAAAATCGCGCGTAATTCGCCGGTTAAACTGCCAGAAACGAGTTAATAACGCAAGAGCGATCCTCTCTTTGAGCCGCGTCCGCCGGTAAACTTGGCTCGTTGGCCTGGGTCGCGAATCCACGTCCGATTCCGCCCGCCGACATCGCGCGCGGAAACCGGCGCAATCCATCAGCCCCGGTTTTTCTCCGAGGAACGCGCTACCCAGGCCGCGCGGGAGCCAGACGCAACATTAACGTTACTAATGTCGCGAGACGTTTTGTTAACTCCGAGAGTCACTTTCGAGAAACTTCATTTCGCGCTTTGAGGCCGCACCAACGACGCGAATTAATACCGTTACATCCCCGAGGACACGGCGGCCCGGTTTCGCAGAGGGCAAATCGAGCGAATGTCTGAATCCTGGTCGCGGATTATCGCGGCATGCGCGCGAACGCAACACCCTCCGCAATTGAACTCGCTGAGGTGTTCAATGAACTGCGAGCGACTCGATCGGTTTTTCGCCAGAAAACAAACAAATATCAGTTTTAAAAACATCCTTGTGATACATAATTTATTCACTAGTTCTGAATTAAACGTGACTTTTTTTGCTATTTGTTTACATCGGACGCGGCTACATGGCTTCAAAATAGCCTAAATCATTCCAGATTTATATCATCGTTAATAATTATTTTGTTTTTTAATAATCATTTTTACGAAATTCAATGAACTTAGTATGTACTTAAATTATATCATACGACACTTTTTCGTCTGTCACATTTTTTAGTTATGACCAATTAAACATGTTTTCATTTAATTATTTAATTATGAGTTCAATGGAGTTCAGCGTTTTGGTTTGATAGCATTTTAATAATTTCAAGTCTCGCTCAAAACCAACCGTGATGTAAAATATCTAAACCCACTTCTTACAATATCTTTAACATATATTCGTCTAGTAATTATTTGCACCAGCATTTACAAAATATCTACATTTTTTGACGTTATCTGTAGAAATGATCTACGTTATCTGTAGCTTGTTGAAAATGATATATTTTTTACTGAAATTTGAGGAAATGATATCAAATAAACTTGTCTTTATTGGAATTATCTCTGTTTGGTAAAAGTTAGAATTAAAAGAACAAGGATCAATTATTTTCGTCATTTGTATGTTACAAATGTGAATTTTCATCATGCGAACGAATATGTGTTAAAAAAAAATTAATAAACATATTAAATAAATATGTATTCATCTTCAGCTTTTTCTTCTCCTTCCTTTTTCTTTATCATAATCCGCAGCTCATTCGCTTTCTCTCTTTTTCTTTGCCATTCTGTCCAACCCTTTCTCTTTCTTCCTCATTCTTTCCTCAGTCTTTGCACTTCTATCCCTCCCTTCCTCTCACTCTCTCTCTCTCTCTCTCTCTCTCTCTCTCTCTCTCTCTCTCTCTCTCTCTCTCTCCCTCTCCCTCTCCCTCTCCCATTCTCTCTCCAGCTTCGGTGCTGTTCCATCCGCCAAAGAGCCGCTAGTTGCGCTGTTTTTATTGTTAGAGTCAGCAAGACGTAGCATGCGGTCGCATGTTGCACAACATTATCTTCCGAACTCTCGACACGCGGTCAGACTTGACGTCCTCGAATTCCCTAGTCGTCCTCGGACGCGGAACTTGTTGCTTTCAGCTGAATCGTAACGAACAGGACAGGCGAGAAACGCTTAGCCCGTTTAGGGCTTCCTGCTCGTCGTCCGTCAGGGATACGATGAGCTTACAGATTCCGTCGCGGCCGAGATACGACGGGTCGAGTTATTTTGATTTTTATCCGTAACAGATCGTTTGTTTCCATTTTTTTTCGCGAAACGAAATTTTCACGCGGAACACGGTGATGGAAGAAACGTGTTCGTGTCCGATCGTTAGCTGATGTTGGAATTTTGAATTTAGGCAGTGTATGTCTGTTAGGATTTTTGGATTTCAAGCATATACCACGTGGTATAGTGAAATGTTCCGATAAAACCGAAGATTCGCGTATATATTTAGTTAGATTTCGGTTCTTTGTGCAAAATTACATTTTTATACCTTATTTTATAGTAATGAAAGTTTCCCTTCGACAACTGAGTATTCTACATTATAAAGAAGGTGTATATATATATATATATATATATATATATATATATACATTAATTTCATATATCATTTTTATATGTAATTTTATAGTAATTAGATAAAGTTTCTCTTCGACAATTAAATATTCTATAGTAAAAAGAAGGTAATTCGTACATTTTATTGAAGTTTACTCAATTAAATTATGTCAAATCGTCTGAAATACATGATTTGTATAGGTGGTGCTACCGTTTAAAAATTGCAAAAAGCGACATTTGCATTAAAGATACAGCATATTACAATGTTCTATAAGATATTCGTATAACAGTAATCGCAATAATGAGCAAATTAAATAACGACCAAAATCCGGGAATGTTAAAATACTATGCACAGAGTTAATCTGATTTCCTCTAATGTAGATTGTCAGATAATCTACAGTTCATAAATTCTGTTAAAATTAATAATTAATAAAATTGATTAAATGATAACAACCACGAACAGTGATTGTGCGATATTATAGCAATAATTAAAAATGATAGAATAATTTGTATCTTGTTATTTTTTATTTTCATCAAGATGTAGAGATCACTTTTTTTAATTTAATAGGATAAAAATTAATGAAAGAAAAATCTAATATGTAATACTAGCCATATTTTCGGAATTAGGAAAAACAATTGGTTATCTCTAACAGGTAATAAAGAGGAATTATTACATCACGCGGCCATCGCGACACCGTGCAATTTTTGTTTGAAATGATGCTGGACAAAGTCAATAATTTATGAGTAATTGCAGGCCGTCACGTTTGGTGACTCACCGTGTACACACGAAACTGGTTGCTAACGTTATAAATGCCACATCGAAGAAAGTGTGATCAACTGAAAGTGATAGTTAGGCAAAGCACGAATACACGTCCTTCCGTTGGTTTTAATCGCGTAAAGATTGTATTGCTTAATAACGCAACTGTCACGTGTAAATATTGAAATTCAGCTGATTCGTTTAATCTAATGTGTTTAATAGCTTCGTCGACAGCTGATTCGAAACGCGTGCACGTATTATATGGTATTACAAGTGTCGGATCAGATTGTATATTTTATGAAATCGTACAATTTCAAGGGGTTAAATTGTATTAATTGTCGGCTAATAATACGATTAAAATTTGAGTGCATCGGCTACTTGTTAATCCCTCGCTAATAATGCGATTAAATTTTAGGCGATTCAATAAATTCTGATAAAGCTCGTAAATAAACTGCGCGGAGGTTTATGTCATTTTACGAACACTGCGGACCAGATATAGCGAACTTAGGCAAACGTCGTTTTTTTTTTCAAACCATATCGATAACCCCGAATGAGTTCATTGAGATGAGTTTTACCTGAAATGAGTTTCTATTAAATAACGCTAACAATTCTTTCCTATATATTAGGCATACGATGAAAAGGCAGTCACCAAGATTTGGAAAACGTAATTTGTTCATTTTCGTTATAGGCTCTGATAGTTGATAAACATCATTTTTCAATTTTGTTATCATCCGAAACAATTGCAATGACTTAAAACAATTTTCTAGCTATTACTTAGTAAATCCTTCTATCATCCGAAAGAAAATCAAATTCTTTGTTCTAATTTTAAAACAGTTATTTCATTTTAAAATTAATTCCAAACTTAATTGTCCCAAATTTGTAATTTACAAAAGCGTGCGCACGCATTCGCGCCTTGAGGATTGACGTTTCCCGATGCGCGCACCGGAGCGGAACAAACGTATCAGCCGTTACGTCGCAGAAATTTAATCAAACGATTGGGTGAAATGAAACAATATTAATCGGATTAGAATAAATCTTAATGGATTTTCGACGGTGGAATAGCCAATTAAATTAATCTGCTTTACATTCCTCGGTGAAATGTAATTTCCGAAGTGTTTAATGCCGATATATTTTTCCGCGTAACGCGAACAGCTTCGAATTTAAAGGAGCGCGCGGGCCGCGCGTGGATGCGAAACATTAAATTTACAATGTATCGGTTTATCAAATATCCACGGGCACGCGGAAATTAATCAGTTTTATCTCGGCCTCGGCTCCGCCAACGGTTGTACACGCGTGGAAATTATTTTTGACACCGCGCTATTGTATCTTCGAATCGAAATCATTTGTAAGACACATCACGCGTTACCACTAATTGATATCGCCCACACAGCGACTGTTTATTTATTTCGATCGATTTGCAAACCGGCGACGTGCGTAACTGTAAATACTTCGTTTACAGAAGTAACTCATTTGGTTAATTGGATCGGAATGGACGCGCACGGTGTAATAATTGCCCGGATTAAGAATAATCATATCGTTGTTGTTGTATTTTGGATTTCGTTGTCGCATTTTTTAATCGGGAGACACGATTTCGAGGGACAATTTTGTTCCGCGATGTTTTTATATCCAGCTACAAATTTTCAGGTTTAACAAAAACATACGGGGACATGCGTGCTTACGGCGAATCGTCCACGGCGGTAGTAAATATTAAATTAAATTGAGAAAAATTTGTACGGCCCCTTTTACGCGAACTCGTTCGTGACACAGAATTTTTTCTCTCCGCGAAATACGAGACGTGGCTCGTTTCGGACAGCAATTTATTACGCATAATGCACGTTCGCGAATTAATTCGCCCACTTGCGTATTCAAATCCGATTTTTGCAAATTCCTCGATTTATTAACCTTGGCGATTCTTTTTTTCTGTTTCAGGTGAGTGAGGAACACGATGATCTCTACTTTACATTTAGTCGCGTGAGTAACAGTTTAATTCGAGGTTGTCGAAGGTTCTCGTAGTAGACAACTTAATGTTCAACAAAGAATAAAAGTGATCTTTTAATGCTGTGCTCTTATTTTCTAATAAGATCACCTCCGGTTGCCTTAATGCTACTCGAACTCTTTCTGTTTATTTTGTCCTCTCGTTATAGAGTTTCGTGGGAAAAACAACAGTTGTATAATACATAAAAAATTCTTTAAAATATATAGTGGAGATATGTTAAGATTAGACTGCGGATGTAATGCATTTATGACAAAAATAAATAGGTGCAATTTAGAAAAAATAATTGGCTTAAGAGAACTTAAGAAAATCAATGTGATATTTTTTAATTATTAAAATGATTAAGGAAAAAAAGGGTATCACTTGACACCTGCTCTCTACAATTGTTAGCTGAAGTATGATACCATGTAAATTATACGTATGTGATTTTCGTTATCGTTATGTTTATAATTATTATTGCAATCTAACCACATAATACAGAAAAAAGCGATTGTATCCTAAAATTTCTCTAAAGTTTCAGTACAACTTAATAATTTAAAATTCGCATGAAAATTCGTAATTCGAGCAGAAATTATATGAGAATCTCCCATATGATCTCGTCGTACGCGTCCACGTTCTTTTCTATCAGCCTCTTCTGCGGCGGAACAATGAAAAATATCCGACCGTAACAGTTTTAATTTCGTGTGCTGTCTACAAGCGTTTCGCGAATCGTAATTTTCGACGGTGCACAAAGAATTTCGTTGTTCCCGGAATTCGGATAACCCAGGCAAAACATGTTACAGCACGCGATAATAATTAAATACGTCTCGTCAGCAGGCCGACTGCTACGCGATCCGATTTAACGCAGCGTTTGTCTCGTCTGTCGCGCTTGTATTAATTTATTCGGTGTTCGGTAATGCGCGTGACACGAAGCGATTGATAACAGTTGCCCGGAACGCTGCCGTCCTACGATAATGTAATTCACTCCGCAGGACTCTCGTACAGTTAGTTAAACGATGTTTTTTTCGCCGTGTTTGTTCCTTGCGCGTACGGTCGCTGGCAGTCCTTAACACTTTATCGACCGGTTATTCGGCTGTAAACATTTATGTCACTGTAGAGTCATTGAATCTCTATTTATTTTATTTCTATCTTACTTATTTTATTCATCGCGAAAAGTATTTAACATTTGAAAGATGATATAATAATAGGTGAACTTATAGTAGTACCTTTACTGCAATAATAGATAACAAATTATTGGTAGCTATGACAAACGATTCACAGCCTACAGATCGGGAGAAAAAGCCAATTTATAGGCTACCGGTCGCTGGCAGTCTTAAATTAATCGAGCATATTGTTTGTACGATAACCATCGGAACGAGAAGGTTCGCTTGTATTTAATTTTCTTCTGTCCGCGACTATTTGACTTAGATAAATTCTATTTGATAATGAATTAATAAACAGCGGCTGACTATGTACGTGAAAGTTATACACGGCTATCTCGCGTGATTTCTATTAATTAACATTTCAACTAAAATATGACGTTAATATACTGCATTGTTTGTCACTCGTTCAAATACAAAATTAATAGAAATATTTGGAGTTTATTAACCGCCACGTGAATATTGATTTTATAATTGCATAATTTATTTGAGTCTATGGAATATGTTTTAAAGATATTGCTTTCTGATAGATATGTATATGCTACGGTTTAATTAATGCATTAAGTTAGATTTTTTTCAAAATTGTCACTTGAGACGTTTTTAAGTCACAGATATAATATTAGAGTGACAACTGTTCGAGATTTTTAGATATTCAGGTTGACGAGGTAGATGGACACCGTCGTTAAATCCGCTGTCGCGAGCCCCGGCGTAGCCGCGTAAATAAAATTCGTGATCGCCTTGAAGCCGAGCGACATTAAACGCCGTGAATCTCGGGCTTATCTAATGTATCGACGGCGCGGATCGTAGAAATGCCATTGTTCCTCCGTTCCGATAAGATTATCCGCATGCAAACGAATTCGGGGTGTCAGTGACCGGCTTATCGGAGGGACACGCGTGCGCTATTTCGCGACGCAGTTGCATCGCGCGCCCCCCCCCACGGGAATTCGAATGTTTGATCGCATGAAGGGCGTTAATTTTGAAAAGCAGTCGAAAACAAGCGCTCGTTGGCTTAGACGGCTCGCAAATGCGACATTCCGGCCGACCGTAAATTCATCAGCGATATTTACATTCCGATATACATAAATTCGTCATTCGTCCCGACCGGACGATATTGATTTTAAAGGCGCCTCGTGTCTGATGACACTCGCGCGAAGACAAACATTGATTTATCAGGGGGTGGGCTCGGTCTTTTGTCCCGGCCAAAAATGTTACGCGATTGCGTGCCGCCCGAGTCTCTCGCTCTCGGTTTCTATCCGCACCGCCGGCAACGCTATCAAATCGAATACGTTCAAAGATTTTTTCGCGTTCGTTCGAAGTCCGTTCCCCTATTCCCGCGGCTCTCTATCTTCGTTTTTTTCCTAAACTGCGGGATAGTTTCGAGTTACGCACGAGCTGCCACCGCGATCCGTCAATTGCAAATCACAGATTCGCTCGATTGTTCGTGCAACGGAATAGCATCAATACCGTCTGACAAACATTGATCGCGATGAAGGACGGGGGTTAAACGTGTATCGCGCGTTGCTGCGAGCCGGACCGTGCGCATTCGGGAAACGAAACGTTTTCCCGGCAAACTGCATAGATGTGTAAAATAGAGATCGAACGAGAGGAGCTCTTTCCTCGAGCAATACGAAAACGAGACCAAAGAATTAATTGGGACGAACTGTCGCTGTGTTGGTGATGTTCCGTCGGGTTATTCAAGATCGTCGGCCTCGGGGAAAATGGGGGAAACGGATTCGACAGTTGTCAGGTTTCAACCCTTATAGGACTATAAGGTTGCTAAGAGTACATGTCAGTGCGTCTTTGTTTAGTTTAGTTTGTTTAGACGTAAAATTGATTTGACGCTTCCATTTTCTAGATATTCCCGTTTACATATTTGTTTTCGGCGTACGTTCTATTTTAACATTCAGTATAAAAAAAATACATATAAAGTTATGTGGTGAGTGAACTGCGGTGCGTTCGTATGCGTGAGAGTACGTGAACGGCGAAGCGTGGAAGCGGCCCTAAAGTATCGATCGATAATCTAGACAAATGAATGAAGCGATCGCGAGAGAGAATAAAAAGGAAGAGCGTTAAGCAGTCAACGCCCAGCCTCGAATTGTTAAACATCGTTTGTACTATTACTAGTTTAAATATGTCTATTTCTTTATTTATTAAATTGAGTGATTCTTCAACCGAGATATCCGTTCGGAAGACTCGCGATAGGGGAATCCCACAGTTATAATTGAATACGACAGTTGCTAATTTTAAAATGGGTCGTAAAAGGAACCTTAGTCGTGATAAGGTTAAGAGTGCAGACTACAGATAAGGCAAAAGTATCTATTGCAAAACAGAGAGGTCGACCTTGTCCTGAAACAGTTGCACAAATAATATACTATAAAAATATATAGAGAGTATAATATATGGATAATAATGTATGGAGATATACTCTATATATTATAGAGTATAAATTCACTCGCTCAAATACTGTAATGCGACAGGCAGCTGTAAAAAGTATTTATTCTAAGAAACACGTTCCCATTGGATGATTAAATCGCGAGCCGGATTCAGTTAACCGGACAGTGCGAAAATTTAGTTCGTACGAACGGAGTTCCAGTGCATTTCGACAGAATGTCGGAAGAATTTGAGAATTAGTTGCATGTTGTTCCAAGGCTGGGCATGTGGTGCGGGTGCAACGATGTGTATCAAAGTTCGTAGGTATTGCATATCGAATTAGTTCACAATTGAGCGAGATTTTCGTATAAACTGTTCAACAGGTGATACTAAAACAACTTTAATTGTGTTAAATTATGTAAATACCGAGCACAATTTTAGTGTAGTTAACGAGTAATACGTGTTGGTACTTCTCTGCGATGATACATGATACATGTGTAAATTATTCGGAGATAAAATTTTTGGGTTTACAGCGGCGTGGTTGAATTTAATTAAACATTTTCTATTATATCACACGCCGTCTTCGTTTAAGTATTACAATAGTTCTCTTGGAATCAAAATTTTATCACTCTTAATTTCAGTTCTTTTATTCATAAAAATGATCGTATTATTGAATTAAACTAGTGCTCGTCTAGTATAGAAAATGATAGGTGATCTCACCTTATAATTTACATAATTAATATAGTAATAATGATTTTCATTCTTTTATACTTTTTTCTAATGTATCTGATGATCGTGAAAGTAATCAAGACATATAGTATAGAATAACATTTCGTATAGCATAGAAACAGAAAACTGTTTCTCTATAAAACTCGTACATCATAATTTCGCGCGAATGCTGCCAGTCAACGTCCATTTTTGTTCTTTTATTATGACAAAATGGTTTCTTATCCGAACAAAGTTCTGTTCTCTAACAACTGCCTACGTTACCAAGGATATATAAACATAAACCAGATAGTTTGTTATAATAACAACGATCACGTCGTCTATTTAGAATCTATCAAAACTTTCGCACTCGTCTAATACTACGCCGTAATACAGAACATATCCGGAGAGAGAGAGAGTTTCGTCGACAAACAATGTTGCTGCCATCACTAGCTTTCATCGCATACGTTATGTGGTATACGACGTCGTTCTGCTACATAGGGGTACATACATACATAAATTGGTGTACTGCTGTGTACAAGTACAAGTGTTTGGATTAGATTGTGGATTTTATGCATTTCGGACAAAAATGAATAGATAAAATATAAAGCTGCAAAGGCATCAGAAGAATTTCAAGATATTATTATAATATTTCCAACTTATCGAAATTGTTTATAAATTCATTTTTATTTCATTTCTATATTACAATCGTCTTGGAAAATTTTTGCATTTACAGTCAAGTAATAATAACTATGTAGGAAAATAATTCTAGGTATGTACATTACCAATGAACTTAATTATTTTTTTTTACAGTTAGTTAAAACTCTCTCTTAATTGTCATTCATTCATGATTATCATGTCTCCACAGCGATTCTCAAAGTTTCAACAGTTTCAAATTCGTTCGACTTTATTTTCAAATAATTTACCTTGTCTCTATTTATTCCGTATGTGATGCGGATAAAAGCCATATTATCTAATTTGCGGTACTTATACAAGTACTTAATCTAGCGTGATCTTTATGTTTTATAATACAACTATAAGTACAAGTAATAGAATTTGAACGGCATTCGCGTAACACAAATGTGATTTCAAATCATCAAAATAACATAAAACGTAGATACTTCTTCTGCTTTCACATTTTAGGCAGCATCGGAAGCTTTTTAAAAGCATTTTAATTAATAAAAGCAAAGGTTTAATAAAACCAACGAATGGTAGCGGAACGAATCAGGTCAGTACGAACCCGAACGGTGACGTGTCGAAAGACAGAAGCTTATCTGAGGAGTTGTGATCCAGGTTTGTGCAAGTTGCTGTCCGGCCACTGTCCGGCTTATGGGTTTCTCGGTGTCCATATAGCTCAAACATGTCCAAGAGCAAACATCCTTACTACCGACAACAAGAGCCAATCATGGAATCTTCAATAATCCACCTTAGGGGTTGACGGCTCATCCATTCGTAGTAGTAGTTTGCGGTCTACTTATTTCTAATGGAGGTATGCCGTAAGAGCCGCGGTGCTCGAGTCGTCTCTGTCATATTTTTATAGAGAAATGAAAATATGAAATTTCGTTAAATTAGTCGTATCTGTGAACTTTTAAATGACTTATTATTATATCAAACTTTATGTATACAATATAAAACTTGTGAAAGTATATTAAGTATTAATTTATCGTGCGCAGTTATTGAAACTCGGTATCCTAGAAGCACAGTATTCAGGAAGGGAACACAGTAACTGGCTGCAGAACTCTCTCTTTTTTTCTACTAATATTCAAAGGAGATTTTGGTATTGCGTCATCGGAAAATTTTTGTAGCGACAAAAGAAATTTTTAAATTTACCTTTAAGTCCTTAATACATGTAGGATATAGGATCTTAATTATTTTGACATCTCACTGGTTTTTAGCAATTGAATTGGAGCGATAGAAGCGAACCGCTGTATTTGTTAACGATTTGAAAGCGGGAAATATCAGACGGAGATCCACGCGTTTTATTTATTATATTTTAGTTGCGTCGAGTGTAATAATAATTAATAGTTGTGCTATTATATTTATCTCTCAGTTACACATAACGTTAACATTCCATAAAGCTGCGTTAACATTTCACACTTACGTTAACATACCACACTTATGTCATTTAAATTGTTAAAGTTGCGTTTAGCAGCGAAAGCTCTTGAAAGCTGCTAACAGGGCACAGTAATTGGCTCTTCTACTCTACCTCTGACTTTATTCTATTAAGATTTTCGTTCATCGGCTAACTCATCGTCTTTGCGATTGATCCGTTCTCGAAGCTCCCACTTGGACAAAGCTGTTCTAGATTATGAAACCGACGTACCCGGTAATAATAAGGAACGAGTATTAAGGTTAGAGGGCCGCTGGGACGTAGGAGTTCGGCGGCCTAGCGCTGATGGCATACCCAGGGTTAAGATGTCCCCGGGACAAGGCCTTCAGCTAGCCGGCCAATGAGAAGGGAAAAGTACCGGCGGTATAGGGCTGGTCTAGACTGTGGAGACCAGGTGCTCGGTAATGAAAAGGAGGAGTATTTCCTGTCGACTACAGTTTGCCTATAACCGTTGCGACAGTCATCCCGACTGAGAGCACGTGGGTCAAATCCCATATGGGTACCCTAGAAAGCGTCGCAAATGAGATAAATGGATCGAGCAGAAATTAACGATGGACCATTGTCAAATATGGGATGAAGCGGTGCATAACTAAATGTTGTCGTTCAGGGGATTAATCACAATTTAACGGACTCTAAAATCTGAAACTCGTGCACTTGGTAGGGGATAATTTAACAAAAATTTCTTCTGATCTTTTATGATATGACTATTACGTCAACTGCGTCATTATCGCGTACAATTAATATATTTTATTTATCAATTATAGTGCCGAACAACGCGTTACATATTTTCTTAATACTTTTAGTAATAAGTCTTTTATTTGTAAGTGCGCTTCAGTATAAATTTTCATGTCGTAATTTTTTTTAAAATTTGTGTAACTTTCTTCTCAAATTTTAGCAAGTTATATCAATTTGACTCAATATTTATCGCTAAAATATAACATTTTCGGCTGACGATGAAAATCGAATGAAAATTGGAAAGTTGTTAGGGTGTGCCACATTAATTGACATAGTTTAACCAAAAATTGTTAACCTTTTTATTTTACATATGTCCGCAGTCCAATCAATGACACTGTCCAATTTTGTCGATAACTGGATAATTTTACAAACATTTACCGCCTGTGTAAATTTAGATCGTGTAAACTGAGGGACCGATATAATAATTCAGACACTTTTAACACGTTCCTTGTCAAGCAGTTTTTGCTCGTCTTCTCCCTCAGGCCATTTGATGTTTTGACTGAAGATATTGTATGTAATTATTAATTATTATATTATACGAGCTTATTTGCTTCGTTCTATACCACATATTTATTATTTCTCATTCTTTTGTGTATATTTACCATTACCTATTACCTTTCTTTCTCCTTATTATCCTAACACATCTTTTCAGTACATTAAATAAACACGGAACGCGTTGATCGCGAATAGCTAAAAAACAGACGCAAAAAGTGATAATTCCAACGATATCCCAGCCTTGTGCAACGGCCCGTGGATTGCAAAGTAATTTACAAAATTTCCTCGCAGCTATACCCTTCTTGCTTTCCACTCGCCCACGGTGCGATAATCATTTCCAATTAATATGTCGTGGAATCCCTCGCGCACCGTTTACCAGCATCCCATAAAATCTCAAAGTGAAAAAAAATCTTTGAGAAAGGAAGCGATGGCCCTACCGCGAGTTCGACGGAGCCCCACGACGAAGACAACACGGCCGTCACGCAAAGGCGTACAAAGAAATGCTTCTCGTCCATTTTTCTTAGCCGGAGCATTACGCGCAGAAAGCTTTGAAAAATCGCTGGACCGCAAGAACAAAGAGCGACGGAAATTATTTCTTCGGGGCCCGGTTGGCTAGCAGCGTCGTCGTCGTCGATCGGATTGAATGAAAGGCCGACGCGGTCGAGCCAGATTCCTCTACCCTAACTTCGTGGAAACCGCATAAAGAGCCAGAAGGCAGCGCCGGCGCGGCGGCCGCGGGTGCATTCGTACGCGCTTTCTCTACGGCGACCGCAACCGGAAACACGCGGTTGCACCTCTTCCACGAGCGGTGCGGCCCGAGTGTAATGTTTCATACTTGACATTACAGCCCGGTAACGTAAGTTGACCCCGTTACGTACGGAAAGAAAAACTCTCCGGGATCGTGAATGGCGGAGCCGGGGAGCGAACAAAGATTCGGTTGGAAAGAGACAGTGCTGCGCGCTGGTTGGAAAAGGAATCCGAACTAGCGGCGCTCATCTGGAGACGCGCGGATGTCCGCGCGGGCCGAGGATCATTAATCAAAACCTGTCCCCCTCTCCCCCCCTCCACCCTTCCTGGTGTCGTTCGATATCATTGAAATCAGAACAAACGTATCCCACGTGCCCAAGTTCCCATATTAAATGCGGATATATCACTCGGCTACGGACAGAATCGAGCGTGTTTCGTTGTTGTTGATTTCTGAGCACCCGTGGACGACGCGACGCCGCGCGGGGAACCGGCAGAGAATCGTTGCTGAGGGGGATATATATGTATTGTGAGTCTCCGAATGCGTTCGAAAGACAATTACGTCATTTTGTTCGACCGGTATAATGCGTTACGCTGGAAATGCGAGATTCATTGCCTTGGGAAAATCGACGGGTTCTGAAAGTGGCTGCCACGCGTTCCATCAATCGATAACACCGATTCTGTGCACGAAAATAATTGATCCGTTCTATGGTGTGGAGAGACCGTGACTCTGCTAATAGCTACGAGGAGTTCATTTTCACGGCATTCGGTAGATTCGGGGAGAATTCGTTGTTTTTCATTGGAGAAGTAGTCGCTTCTATCCCTTTGTTTGTGTCTATGCAGTTTATTGTTACGATAATTTTTGAAAATTTGCTTTAAATCTCATTTGAAGTACAAATACATTTTTTATAATAGCGTAACCATTCCATTGTGGATTTTATGCGTTCGCAACAATGTTGAGTAAGTGAAATACAAAATGGCATTAAAAGATTAAAATAATTTAAGAATACTGTTATGTTATTTTCAATAATTTCTTCTTTTATTCATACATTAAACTTTGTAGCTTCAATATTATCGTCTTAATTTAGTTTCCGTATAATAATATATATAATATATTTGTAATTTCCTTAAGCGATTTGGTTTTTTTTAAAGAAGATATAACTTCTGTCATGTGTTTGTAGCTCGCCAAGCATACTTTGATACAATATATGTATTACATCTATTGAGAATAAATGTTTATTTAACTCTAGTTTGTTGCAATTGAGGTAGACAAACTTTGCATAATGGCTCACATTCTAGTGATCATCGTGAATCATTGTACGACATGAAAATGTCCAGTATCGATTGTAAGAAACTGCACCAAATAAAAAATAATTTATTTCTTTAATCATTTTAATAAGTTTAATTATCCTGCCTTTAAGTTTTACTTAATCAATTTTGCTACAAGTACATCAAATTCTAATCATTATTCATAACCAACGGAATATCGTCGATCCACCTGATCAAATTAGAAAGAGAAACATCAAATGTATCACATTTCCTGTGCACTGATTAATATTAAAAATTGGCATAATACAATTTTAGAAAATTGCTTCTGTAATCAGAAGAGACATTCAAAATTGCAAATCCATACATAATAAATTAAACAATGTTTTCTTATAAACAAGCATTTGAATATCGACATTTTCCAATTTTCCTTAAAAATTTCTCTTCATTTCAAATTTACCAAACTCAGCAAACATAATTACAGACAATGTATAAACGATGTTTTCAATATCAGCCAGAACATTACCTCGAAAAACGGAAAAAACACCAGCTCGCATTATTTCAATTCACATCTCCGTGAAAATCGTCTGCGCGAACATTCGCGAAACATCAATTTACAGTTTAATCGTGCCGAAAGAGAGGGGGGGGGGGGGGTCGGTTATTAATATATTCGCGACAAGCCAATCGTTTATCAACGTCAAAATTTTACTTACGCAATGACAGGCTCCTCGGTACCATTCAACGGGCGAGCCGATTATGGTCGAATAAAAAATGATACTCCGGTACGAATTTTGCCGAGCAACCCCATATCCTATGCGCGCCCCTTCATATTCGACGCGCGCGCGCGCGCGTGCTCACACACACATGCTGCGGACCGCGCGCGCGCGTGGAACGACGTGCCGCCACTAACATAAATCTGAGTGTAACGTAAGGTGATAGATACTGAAACGTAATTTGTTAGTGCCCAGCACTAATATTCTTTATGACACAGACGGGCCTAACCGGCTATTTTTGAGCTTGGGACTTTTGACTAACAACTGGCATGCAATTTAGATTTAAATTACTTGTCCTGCTGAGAGAACGCAAACTTTATTGCTTAACTTTAGGATTTCGCTTCTCTCGGCCTCAATAGCCACGATGTATCATATAAAAAAGGAAAGTTGCGAAGGGTAAGTCCCATGTTGGTTTACAACGGTGGCCAGTCGTAATCACACCTGGAGGTATTTCCCGACTTCGTTAAAATATCGCTGTCGCCCCCACCTTCCATATATGTACCAGCAACTTCCCAAAAGGACGCGCTAAGGCGCAAAGGAAGGGTGCCTTCTTAAAACAGACTCGCTGATTGGTTATTGCCAAAATCATGGAAAACCAATCAGCGTGTATTAGAAATGCGTGAGAGGGGTAGCAGTTTACCTCGAGAGACATTTTTTAGAACGTTAGAGTTGGAATAGAATTCGATGCCCTCAGACCTCCAAAGGAAAGGTGTAAATAGTACGAGGCTAAATATATAAGTTTTTTCGCCACTAAATTCCGGTCCTCCATTTAATACAGTCCACACATATAACGTCACAATTCATCGCTATTACTGACGACGCCGTGACGCCCCATCAGTATTTGATGGGACGAGATACAGACGAGCGATTGACGCGACAGCTAATACTCTTCCGTGGATCGGCTCGATCCGAGAACGCCGAGAAATTCGGTTGGCCGACTTGGGGGGGGGGGGGGGGGGAATGATACAGTCCGAAGATAATAAGTGTGATTTACCGGGACCAGTCAGCAGTTCTCCCGTCCCGGCATGAATACACTTCTCGTTAACGCAACGGAATGCATAATGACGGGAAACGGGGGGGATCGATATTAGTCGCGAAACGAAGGAACACTTCCTTACTTAATGAGCAAATACTTCTGCCGAGTAATTATCCCGCGCAGTTTCGTCTTTTTCTACCGTGGATATGTGTGTGCATCGAACCGTCCATGCCGAATGACTCGAATAATTGGTAATCGAGAAGCTCCGTTTCAGTGCGCCTACTTTATCGGAATTTTTATTACGTTTGTTAGCCTGTTAACCCGTGTGTTATTATAAACTACTGACGTAACACCTGTATGCGGAGATGCGATGTTTAACCCATTGCACTCGAAGCTGTTTTATTTCTAAATCCAATATAGGTTCTTTGACCTGCGCTATTTTTATTTTATATGTGTCATTGTAGTTTATGTATGTAAAATCGAATTTTGTAACTCATACTATAATTACTGTTTTAACAGGCTTTTAAATGTTAACCAATAAGATAATGTGAAAATTATTTTGTAACGAGATGCAATATTTTCAGTGGTGCCTCAGAGTCACCACTCGAGTGCAAAGGGTTAATTTTAGAACGTGGTTGATCCACTTTTCATTTATTCAAAATCCGAGTTATTTGATCGAATTTCAAAAGAGATTGAAAAAAAAATGCTTTCGTGAGCCGCTGTATTTATGCAATCTCATTGGTTAATAGAAGAAAATAAATGAATAAAACATGAACAAACACGAGAATGTGTGGAGAATTATTTCTGGTTCTATAACAAATTATCCTATAATCTATTATATTATATTCCTTAAAATCATTCTAAAGTCTGTTGATGTTACAACTTATAAACTTTAATTATGTTCGCTTACATACTTTTATCGCTCTATAATACTGGTGTTAAAAATAAAATTTATGTGTATTCAAAATCTATAGTAAATCAAATTTATAATTAAAGTCCATTATAATTTCGTGAAAACCTATTGTAATTGAAAATTTATATGTTTTAATTGTTTGCCATGACTATAATACTGGTGTTAAAAATGAAATTTATGTCTATTGTGTCTATTAAAAGTCTATAGTAACTGAAATTTATAATTAAAGTCCATTGTAATTATGTAAAAACCTACTGTGATTGAAAATTTACATGTTTTAATTGTTTACTATGACGATCTATTATCTTTACCTTTATGCCCTGTATTAAATGGTACTATACGCACGCACACGCGAAAATATGCATCTGAAATTTTCCCCTCGGCTCAACGTAGAAGTTCGGAGGGAATAGGCGAATGATGAAAAGGGCGCGTCAGCGAATCTACTATACGATTTCAGCCGAGTGAAATCAAGCTCGATCCAAGGAATCCTGCGATTGGCCGTTCGTTTCAGGCTTCCGTTTCTTAGGGTAGCGAAGAAATTTCGTATTCTGTGTAATTCATGAATCAACGTTAGCACGTACACACTCACCGAAGTAATATTCGAATAATTTTGATGCCGCGAGCTTCAGTTTTATCCAAAGCCATGCGTATACTACACATACAATGCCACTTTTCGTTTATAACTAAGTTTAGTTATAAACGCCACTAGTTTATAACGAACGTAATAATTAGATCGGAGGAAAGAAGCAGTGAGAACATTTAAAGAATTTCAAAATACTGTTACACTAATTTCAACTGAATAAAATAGTTAACCTCTTCAGGGATAATTTCACGTGTGTGTACTCTTAATTTTCACAAAACTATGATTATTCCAAAGATAATCAAATGGATAATAAATAAAAAAGAAACAATTAAATATATTATTCCCTGCTATAAAAAATCATCCCTAAAGGGGTTAAGGAAAGAAAGAAATATCTAACTTCTGTATCTTGCAATTAATGTGTTTGGCAATTTTCATTTTCATTATAAATCCGCAGTCTAGTCATTACATTTACGTTAATTGCCAAGTATGTATGGATGTATACGAAGACCATGTGTATGTTACTTTAATGATGATTTATAGAAGTATAAGAATGAAATTGTAGTTTCTATAGAACAGAAGCTTTTCTATTTACTCGAGAATCGTTTCACAAAGACAATACGTTTTCGTGAAAGGATGCATAATCAAAGAAGAAAATATACAATAGAACTGTACGGTATGGTTTAACCAGTTAGCTGCTTGCAACGTGTATACACGGGATAAAAAGATAATATTTTTACGTCTTACGACAAAAATACTTCTCCTACGATTTAAGTCAAAATGCTTATAATATTATTTCAGGATAATTCTGGAACAACTGTTAAAAAGACTACACCCGGTGTGCTTATCAGAGTTTCTAGACTCTGATAAGAGAAGTATTTATCTTTATTTCCATGCAAAAAAAAATTAATAATCTTCATTAAGAGTCGGACTCGTTATTATAGTACAAGGAGATAAGTGGTTAATTACGTATGCTTACAACAATACAGAAACCAAAGAAAAACCAAAGAAAAGAACCTTTACCCTGTTTAAAGCAACTGATTTCTTAGTTCAGGTCAAAAAAAGATTATTTGAGACATTTGAAGGCATAAAAACGAAGGATAGGAGAAACTCACGGTGATTATAATGCAATATTAGGTATGCTTTTCTAGTAGATTTTACATTGACACAGTGTGAGTAAATCCAGATGCGACGTTGGTGTCGCATCTCTATCGTGTCTTGTTCGCTGTTTCTGTTTAATAGAAACAACGTCAGTTTTTTAGTTATTGTAACCTGTCTTTTTATTATAGCTTTTACTAGTGCATAGATCTTTGTACACTATATTTTTCGTTTGTTGCAATGATCATTTTTTAAACTATCTCTTTCCCGTCCATTTGATACACATTTTTTAGTTGTTTTGTGTCTAAATGAAAAAATTGAAAAAATAAACCTTTTTAGCTTAATAATTTGAAAGCCGAGCATATATCGCATATGTAAACTCAGTTTTTTTGTAATGATTTGTAACTAGACTACGAAGTTTATGCATTTATGAGAAAAATTACTGAGTCAAATACAAAACTATGAAGAAATCGAAAGCAACTTTATCAAATTATTAAAATCGAACTTATAGTAAATATATATATATATATAAAATAAAACTTGCGTTTCTTATAATTGATCTAAACAAGTTTTACTTTGCACAAGGATCCATAGTTTGTTCATAAGAAACGCCATGAACGAGCCTACAAATTTTATATCAATCAACAAGTGCATAATTATTTAATTATGGCTATTTGCTGTCTTAATATGGCGCCTTCTGAACTTAACCGGTCAAATTCCAACTGGTAATATATATATATATATATATATATATATACGAGTTAGATAGCATTTATCAAAATAAGCACATAAAATTGTAGCTAAAAAAGTACACTTTGCAAGAGTGTCGTCAAATGTTATCGAACTTGCAAAATATAGAAAGAAATTCGTATGAAATCAAACGAAGAATAGCAAACGCGAAATACCTTGTAAATATTTCGATATTTTAATGACACATGACTCTCAGTTATTTCATTCTCGTTTTTTTAAATAAGTATAGCCAGCGGAGACAATAAAAATACAATATTTCCTTGGCTGAGTGCACAAAAGGTTCAATCTGCAGGCAACATTTTCTACGTTCTTGAAAAACTTTAAAATATTTTGAACCCTGCAATATTCTTTCCATATTGACGTTTTTGTTTTGCACGTGACTGAACGAAACATATAGAAAATAAAAATTATTTGCAGGTTCAGCGATCTCGATTAACACACGGTAGACGGGCCATTTTCGCAACGACACAATTTACAAAGTTTATAACCATTTCTCAGCTTTGTTCGTCAACTTTGCAATATATATTTTTGAAGACACTTCTTCAGATCAGTCTTTCTATAGTTTCCATTTCTTTAATCCTTTAATTTTAATCCAGAAATATATTTAATCCTTCACATTCTAAGCTAATTAATCTAATATATTCATCCTAATCAATTTCGTTTTCTTCACAATTTACTCTCACCATAAATTTCTGGCAATTTATTAAATACGAACAGATTTAAGTAGCTAAACATTGTTGTGAATTATAATATGTCAAATTTTAATATAGTGTCTCTAAATCGCAAATCTAGTATAAATGATTAAATCAGTCTCTTGTACCATGATCTCTTTCTCGATTGTAATAATTCTTCTATAAGGAAATTTTTATTCTGCAATTAAATAATAATTGAGTAATCGAGTGATATGAGAGGAGAGTCGATTTATTGAAGAATCAAATGATGCATGAGAAGTGAAGAACGTTTAAGAATTACTATGTGCGTGTCAAAATATTGTGTGTAAAATAAAGATAGGAAATATAATATTAATATTGTAATTTTATATTTCATCAATTGATAAAATATTATGCTGCGGTTGGAAGAAAAATTCTTTTGTATATCTTCATATAATTTTGTTCGTGGACTTGGATCACAGAAGAATCAAACATTATTTCAATTTTAAAGAAATGAGTAACACTTATATTTAATAAATCATTATAGCCGTTGTTACAGTGCATAAAAGTTAATTGTCAAAAATTGAAAAAGTAAAGGACGGTTTAATTTTGCCAACTCAAAATTACCCGATAACAGCGGTCCAATAGCTGAACGTAAAACCCATAGCATCATGCTAACAACAAAAATATGTTCCTTTATTTCCCTCGGAGTCTCGCGGAATTCAGCCATCGACGACGACTCTTATAGCCTGCTTTACTCCCGAGGCAAATGGAAATGTCTTTGTGCAAGAACATCGTAATTTTACGATCGCCATGAAGCCGATCTCCCACGGCCGAAACAGCTCCATTAACGTGTTCCTCGCTGCGAGTAAACATCGATAAGCAAAGGTAGCGTAGCGAGCGGTTTGATTCGATCACGAACCTTTCAACATGGTCAAACAACAAAGCGCACGGCGGAATAGCGATGACGCAAAAATCAAGCATTACCCTACTACGCCGAATGTACACGTTCCATTTAACGTATTATTTCACGTGATTCGATTATGCCTGTTTTCAATTAACCGTTCCCGCGCCGTCGCCACCGCCGCCCTCCGGCCGAAACTTTCGTATAAATTTCCATGAGCGTGCATTATTAATCGAATCACGCGCATCCTAATGTGACTCCACGGTTACATATGGCTTTCAATGGCCAATCGATCGGCGTAATCCGTTTACTCGGAAATCACGCCTTGGTTCCATCATCGCTGTGAGTTATTAATCCTCGGTCGGCGACGCGGCGGAATACAACCCCGGTCGGGCGAGGCACGCGGCGGCCCTTCGATTCGCTTCGATTCGCTTCGATTTTATCGCTTGCGATCGGTTCCGTCCGCGTAACAAAACACCAGAGTTCGAAATTTATTGGAATTATTTCGGATAAATATTTATCTAAGATAATCATTGAAATAAATTCATGTTAGTCGATTTTTTTATCCGAATAACGATCGCTCGTCACGAATTATTCTATGTGTTTGTTCAAATAAAGAATTTTATAAAACAACTGTATTTTATTTTTATTTTAATAGAGATCGTACAATTATTTGACTGATAAGGCGAGCGATTTATTTAAACAAATACATTCGACAGCAATTCAATTTCAATCGCTTGTAGAATTATTATAAAATTGTCGGCGATGTTTCTTCGCGCCTGTAGAAAGATTATTTATTACAAACTTTTCAGTGCAATATTTAAATGGAAGTAATTGATCGATCAGTTATGGAAAAAACACTTTGTATGCTATCATTTTTATTCGAGACGATTGTTTTCTGTATGAATAACTGTACGAGTGAATTCTTATTTGAATGAATTGTCATTTAAATGAATTGTTATTTTAATAAATTTTTATACGAATGAATTCTCATTTAAATGAATTTTTATTTAAATGAATTTTTATTTGAACGATTTCTCATTTCAATGAATTCTTATTCTAATGAATTTTTGTTTTAATGAATTCTAATTTTAAATCCTATTTAAATTCCTGTTAGCTCACTTCTACCGAAAATATTTTTAAAGAAAACCACATGTCCTTCAATTTACACAAATTTCCGACTCATGTAGATTTGCTTTTCGCGTATGAAAATTACATAAATCAAGTATACAAAGTATAAAATAAAATATTCCAAGCAAAAGCTAATATAACTTTCAGAAATGCATCTCACATAGCTGAACAGAAGAATAAATATGACATTTCGAAAAGCAAAATTCATTCGGTGTTATTACCGCTACTGTAATTTAACCCTCTTAGTACCGAACGACGACCGATATCGTCGTTGGCTATTATTGACAAGATAGTTTTCTTAATATTTTTATTAAATAACAATTTCATTCCCTATTTCTTCTCCCTTTTTGAACTTGTTATTTATCAGGCTTTTCAAAATTCCTGCAATTTCGTTCCGAAACTTTATCAAACTTCGTCAAACGAGTTTTAGACATTTCGCTCAGATACAGACTTATTTGGCCGGTACTAAGAGGGTTAAACTACCATGATTCGATCAGCCTTTCGTTTTTAATTGGGGCAAAATCATTGTCTTCATCGCCACTTACAAATGCCGTTATCACTGTTAATATTACTTTTGTCGGATGATTCTTTTCCAATATGTTCTTTTACTAAGTTTTTATAAATTAGCTGACATTTGTTGCAACATTTCGTTCAATTTTGTCAAAATCTGAAGGATCGTCGAACGTTTCTTTCGATACGAGCTATGGCACTTTCGAATTCTGATGACACTTTTCATAATAATTTTGAATGATAATCTTGATAATTTTGAACGCTCGAGAGCGTTTGCAAAGGTTGACCGGCTGCATAAAAAATCGCGTCAATTGATATCGCGCATAAAAAACTAGTCATGTTATAATTTACCGCATAGAAGAGAGGGCGTACTTCGAACAATTGCATTCTCGCCAATTTTTCGGAAAGAGTTCCGCGCGCCGCGCTCCGATTTCCGGGTCGAACGAAATTATCCGATGAACGATAGCTAACCCGCGAGGCGAGTCGATCGCGATGATCACCTGGGGGACCTCGACACCGGTCCCTATCGCCGACAGGTTTTCTCGAGAAAGTGGCCGGTAATTAGGTAATTTATCACCGGACCGGCTCACGCTCGCTCGGACACGTTCGATCCCAAGAAAACGAAGAGCGGAAAAGAAGAAGAAGAAGAAGAAGAAAAGAAGAGACGCCGCCATCCACCGCTTTCCCCGCGTCCCACTTCGGCGCACCCGCGCGCACTGTCAACTGCGCATAAATGCAATCGCAGACCACCATGCATTAGCAATGCATCTGTCCTCCCCTGTCGTTCCGGCGTGTCTGGTTTCTCATTCATGCCCCCCCGCCTCCGATCCCGCGTCCTCTGTCTCGCAGCGAGCGTGATGCATTCGACGTTAATGCTCGACACTCGACGACTTTCGCTGGTGCTACATCCGCAAAATAGAGGGTTGGTCGTACGTTTCTGTTTATACCTCGATAGATACGAATGGCTGGGCAAAGGATGAAAGAGGCGCACCCTAAAACCATCCCCCGCGGCTCTCTCGCGAGCCCTCCAACTCCCTCCGTCGCCCCCAACCCCCCCTCCCCCCCTCTCTCTCTGAGCGACCGCCCTGTTCTCCGTTCATCCGGCACACAATGGTATGTTTGTCGGATATAGCCGGCCAAAATTGTTTTTTTCACTCAACGTGTCTAAAACGTGTCTACTGACTTGTTTATTGTATTTTACCCCGAAAAAAGAATAACGCAGAACAGATACGATCTATTAATAGAGTATTCGAGATATTATATCTATTACTTAATGGATTCGAGACCTGGCTGCTTATTCATTTATAGTATTTTGATATAGTGGGAACAATTTGAAATATTACAAAAGCAGATATTATCGTTTATATTATGCGAGAAGGAAGATAAATTATGAATATAAATTAAGAATATGAAAATTATAAAAACAGTATGAAATTATTAGAAAGTATTTAAAAACATCACGAAATATTAACGACTGCGAAATATTCAAACTAGTAAAACCTATTGCAATGTATCAAAAATTGTCGAAAACACTAAAATAATCTGCAAACAATTTTATACTTTTTCTATACGTTATATCGGGGTTATACCTGATTCAAAAACTTTAATTTGATTTGCAGAGCCACTAGGAGCTTCGCATAGATACTGACCATTATGGAACTAGGTTATGTTCAAATTATGCCAAGGTTATGTCAATCCCTGCATAAGAGTTAAAAACGGAAGAAAAATTTGCAGTTTATTGTCTCCCATCTACTCGTCCTTTACAGGTAACTTATTTTCATTTACGACAAGATTGACAAAATCAACTTTTGGCCAGCAGAAGCCGGCAAATAGCCCCGAGTGCGTCGTGCAACTCTTT